>NC_143046.1:32052500-32235000 GCF_057628025.1 Oncorhynchus mykiss
ATTTGGGTTCATGTACTGTTGTTAGCTTTAGCTTTAGCTTTAACAATGACCTAGTACTCCTCCGCTGCCAATATGTGTGAGGCTGAGACAACATCCACTCCCTGCTTTTGCAAAATTAGACGAATCACAATCCAACGGGAAACCCATCATCATCATCATCATCATCAGCTTCCTGGGAACCCATGAAGAAAGCTCAGGATGCTGGGTAGTACGTGGGATTGAGGAGATAGCAGGTCTCTAGGCTACCTCCCAGCAGAAGGCTATGGTTTAAACTGCTAATGTCATTGGTCACTGTTACCGGGGGAGGGGGGAGGATTTACTCTCCCAGGGAGATCTAAGGACAATGTTCACGTGGGGCATTCGGATACGGATGTAGAGTAGAAAGGGTTTAGTTTGGTCGTCAGACTCCCCTTTGTGAGTGTTAAGCCTGGTCACTGATTTTAGATTAAGCCACGGTTCAAATGGTATTTTCTGTTGATGCTCATGAAATACGTTGCTATCAAACCAACCAGTTACCATAGCAATAAGAGCACCCAGAGGAATAACTGTACTGGTATGTCTCTAACTGGTATGAAGCCTCCGTCAGTGACCATGGTTGCTGCTGCATGTTATCTGCATACGAAGAGTCTGTATCGATCAGGATGGGGATCAATAGAGCTGTGATTATGTCTGTTGCCATTTGAGTGTTAATCACAAGTCCTTGAGCGAGTCATCGTGATACATACAGTAGAAACGATAAGTCTTTACACGTTAACACCTTGGGGGCTGGAAGATGAATTATCAAGTAGAGCCAGGCTGGACGACGATTACAAAAACACATTTCCTATGTGAGGGGGTGGTAATTTTTACCATAATATTGGGTGGTTACTGAACTTCAATCTTGGCATAGATGACACAGGGAAATTGGAATCTTTTGAAGGACAAATAATAATGACTATTCCGTTCGCTCGATCGACCACACAATGTTAAAGATAATTGGTCCCTATTCAATGAAAAGATGCAACCATGTTTAAAAATAAATCGATAGCATTCTTTGAAATGTCCAAAAAGACCTCGCTACCAGAACTTTTGTCCTTGTTGGTATTACAAGGTTTGATGAAATCTAAATGAATAGAGTCTTAGGCTGTGGCGCCTTTGTCAGAACACATATTGGTATGGTTTAGAGTTATTTCTGTCTCTATGATCTAGCTACAGTCATGTTTCGGTAAGGGTAACTCTTTGTGGATGCTCACTGAGCTAGAACAGAGCAGGTTAATTAAAACATGTCTTTATTTGAGTTTACATTTGATATTTTCTTCAGTTTTTATCCTATCTCCCTTTGCTATACAGGCCCCTCTCTCTTGTTCTCCATATACAGGTGAGAGCTAGATATGTTAATCAGTGTGCAGATGTGGTGTAAATCACAGGCTGCTGAGGGGGAGAACAGCTCATAATAATGGCTGGAATGGAGTAAATGGAAACCCTGTGTTTGATGAGTGTCGAAACCATTTCTTTTATTCTGTTCCAGCCATTACTATGAGCTCGACCCTCCCCAAATAAGGCGCCACCAGCCACCTGTGATGTAAATGTATCGCACTCGTACAGAGTAAATGCAAATGTGGAGCGAGTCGGTGTCAACTAAGATTAAAAATTCAATATGAGCTACAGTTCATCCTTAGCTCTGACCCTGTTTTTGTATTTGGGGATGAGAAAGATTGAAAATCTAGATTGAATCAGAGAGACATTAATATGTGTACTGTTTCCAGTATCCGTGCTAATGTATGTCAATGTACCTATGGTATTTGTATTTTTTTGTATTTGGGGATGAGAAAGATTGAAAATCTAGATTGAATCAGAGAGACATTAATATGTGTACTGTTTCCAGTATCCGTGCTAATGTATGTCAATGTACCTATGGTATGTTGACATACACTCTGGAATGATTGTGGCGTAATGAAAGTAGTGATTTTGCTGCGGGTTTGGAAGAAGTCTAATCCTACCTGTTGTGTAAGAGTTGACCTTTTCCGAGTGTCTGCTTAACCTTTCCTCTGTGCAGACGTACTGCATTGTGATCACATAGGACTCTGGTGGAAATACGCCAATGCTGTTGTGTGTCTAACTATCTACAGAAACAAACAAGAAAAGTCCCCCCACCTGAGAGTGAAGTAAAAAATAATGTATGTTTACTGAATTTTGGCAAATCATGTTGTGAAGCTCACTCTACTCTACGACTCATTAGACTTAACGATTGGCATAATCCGGTAATGATGAAGCTACGAGGAAGGGACCATCAGGGAGAATTAGCATCACTGTGCGCAGCACGCTAACGATCAGCAATGTCACCAGGATAGGAGATGTGATCAAAAAACAAACTCCTGAAGTCATTAATAGTACAACTGCCGTCTTCAGCCTCACCATCTGATCCATTCAACCAGGAAGTGAAAGCTATCATTAAGGATGTCACCAAGCACAGGGGAGAGAGTCGTAATGAGAGGCTGATTGGACGTGACAACATGCTTACAAAGCACTGTCATCGAGCGGAGATGTGATGCTTCTATCAGCGAGGCGAACGTGGCATGTCTTTGAGGGTACCTGTCGTTACATCATTTGATTTTAATTTATTAAAAGGTTCTATTAATATGACAGTTTGAACATTCAGTCTGAGGATATTCATGTGATTTGAGTTTTCTTCAGAAAGCTGTAAATACTGTCTATTATTATTGTTTGTTTGTTGAACCTTTATTTAACTAGGCAAGTCAGTTAAGAACAAATTCTTATTTAGGATGATGGCCTAGGAACAGTGGGTTAACTGCCTTGCTCGGGGGCAGAAAGACAGATTTTTACCTTGTCAGCTCGGGGATTTGATCTAGCAACCTTCTGGCTACGGGCCCAATGCTCTGACCATTAGGTTATCTGTCACCCCCCAACAGGCTACCTGCTGCATATGGATGATTCTGATGTTTTTCTTATTTGTCATATCACATATCTCTGTATCATTGGCTTTAGTTACAGGTTAGGCTCAATGAGGCTGTACTGTAGGCCTCTTGTCTCAGACTCAATGAGGCTGTACTGTAGGCCTCTTGTCTCAGACTCAATGAGGCTGTACTGTAGGCCTCTTGTCTCAGACTCAATGAGGCTGTACTGTAGGCCTCTTGTCTCAGACTCAATGAGGCTGTACTGTAGGCCTCTTGTCTCAGACTCAATGAGGCTGTACTGTAGGCCTCTTGTCTCAGACTCAATGAGGCTGTACTGTAGGCCTCTTGTCTCAGACTCAATGAGGCTGTACTGTAGGCCTCTTGTCTCAGACTCAATGAGGCTGTACTGTAGGCCTCTTGTCTCAGACTCAATGAGGCTGTACTGTAGGCCTCTTGTCTCAGACTCAATGAGGCTGTACTGTAGGCCTCTTGTCTCAGGCTCATTGAGGCTGCACTGTAGGCCTCTTGTCTCAGGCTCAATGAGCCTGTACTGTAGGCCTCTGGCAAACAGACTCATCAGGAGATATCAAAACATGCACTCAGCCACAAACAGCCTTCCACACTTTCCACTCCTTCTGGACTTAAATGTGTGTCCGGTCCCTCCAAGCACATCACTCCTGTTTAGCCTTATAATTAAAGGCATACCCTTGATTCTCAGCTCACCGGGATCCCAAAAAACTTGAGGTGTAGAGGTGCACAGCCCAGACAAATTGGAGACTTGTCAACCTCCCAACTGTGGGAGCCAAACTGAGAGGAGGACTTGTTTGTGATCTGACTGTGTGTGTGTGTGTGTGTGTGTGTGTGTGTGTGTGTGTGTGTGTGTGTGTTATGCATTCATGCTATATCTCAGTGGTGAATCATATGTGCTTCAAAGGTGCCATAGCCACACTGACTCCCTCACTGGGCTGTGGTGCTCGTTCCTGTTGTTGTTTCTTCTGCCAGAAGCCCTATAGCAGAGCAATGTGTACTGTAACCGATCAGACATTACGTGATATCCAGCAGAGACTAGGGTAACAGCCAGCCAGATAATATAGCCTGAAAGAGACAGTCTCCATAAGGTTCTCCACAGCCAGCCAGATAATATAGCCTGAAAGAGACAGTCTCTATAAGGGTCTCCACAGCCAGCCTGTTAATGTAGCCTTAATTTAATAAGGCAGGAGTCAAAATAAGCAAAGTGGTGTAAAAAGAAGACAACGTGGAAGAAGAAGAACGCTATGTTCTGTAGTTCCAGGCATGCACGGATAGCTATGTGTTGGAGAAAAGTTATATGACAAGTCAACCACACAGCAATGCCTCACTGCCTTTACTCATTAACCTCAGACTGCTAAAAGCAATTCTCCAGCCCCGAGTCTTCTTCTCCGCAGCTCTCCGCAACGCCACCATATGCAATTTATACGGCCAAAGAGCCTCCGCCCAGACTGGCCAGAGCCGTAGCAGCTGCTGTCTGACAACCCTGCTCTGTGAGATGAGCTTACTGTATCCTGTTTGACGACAACACAAAAAGTTTGTTGTTATTGTTCTGGCCCAATTTCTCTCCCTGTTGCCTTTCTGTTAACTTCTTCTGACCATCCATGGCGTGGCCAATTTTTGGAAGATTCAGTCAACAGACATTACGCAGGTTTGACGTGTGTTACCTTCTGTGTCCAGGTGTCTGTCTAGTTGGCTTCTGTATAGGGGGTGGACAGGAGAGGTGCCAGGGAGGTATGTCTTTGTTGGTGACAGGACGGCCAGGGCAGCGTGACAGTGACACACACACTGACAGTTGTCCCTTCGTCTCTCCAGTCTCAGAGCTCTCACCGGTCCGTCTGTTTAATGAGGTGAGGTGACATGTCTGGATCGGTCTGGCAGAAAGCCTGCCAATCTGAGGGCCAGGTTGAGGTGAAGTCCCATACATACTGATGTAGACAGATACCTGGCCTGTCACAGTCACACCACTAAACCTCATGGAAAACACATCTGAGAACCATATCGTATGCTTTGGCTAACTCGTTTGTTAAGGAGGGATGATTCTATTGACGTTGCTGGTTGTTTGGTTGGTGCGGTTGTCACAAGGTGGAAAGTGACACACTGATTGGTATTGTGAACCAACAACACATGCAACTGAAGAAAAGTGAGGACGGGGGACGTTGCATGTACCCAGTGTTGGGTAGGTTACTTTATAAATGTAATCTGTTACAGTTACTAGTTACCTGTCCAAAATTGTCATCAGTAATGTAACCTTTGGATTACCCAAACTCAGAAACATAATCTGATTACATTCCGTTACTTTTAGATTACTTTCCACTTAAGAGGCCTTAGAAGAAGACAAAAATGTAAGTTACCAATCTAACAACATATATTGCAGGATAAATCAATGTTAAAGTTTACATAGCTGGCCATATATGGATGTTTACTTTACTTTATGGGTTGGTTATGTATCGCTTTCTACTACATATATTAATATTAATTAAATTATATCTTCACATCAAACACCAAATCCTATCAGAATTCCAGTCATTCCAATAAATGTTATACCCCTTGATCTTCAAGAATAGGACTTGGAAATATGGAAGTATAGGTTAGCCAAATATTTTTGCATGAGCATAAACCGAAAACTAAAGACTTATTAGCCAGCCCTACTCTGTTGTTTATGATTTTGTTGTCATGGAGGACTGATTAGGTTCATTGAGTTTAAAAAAACAAAATGCTGTGCTCATAGAATGGCATGCTTTGAGCACGACTGAAAAGTGTTATTTACATGTGATAAATGAATGCAATATGCTGCATTAGCTATGGGACCATTGTTCACCTTTTTGTTGGTAACACTTTGATATATTGATAATTATGCAGCTGTTTAAAGGGCAAATCCACAGATGAAACAATAACAAAATGGCTGCCCAGCCTCTGTTTTGGTAAAAAGCTGAGTGATGGGCCTGGAGAAATGTAACCATTCTCAGATGAATAGACAGAGTTATGGATGCAAGGACTGACCATCCATGATATCAAAATGATAGTTTTAACCGTGTGAGAATATACAGTTTTAGTTTACATTTGCAATGTTTACAAACATTGGAGTAAAACAAGATTATATTTTGGGTTCTTATGGAGTGTGACATTTGAACTGAGCTCATGAGGCATTTAAAAGTTATATTCTTCAAAAATCAATGGATAAACAGCACAAGTCAAGAGTTTAGACACACCCACTGATTCCAGGGTTTTTCTTTATTTTTACTATGTTCTACTTTGTAGAACAATAGTGAAGACATCAAATCTATGAAATAACACATATGGAATCATGTAGTAAACATAAAAGTGAAGAAACAAATCGAAATACATTTTAGATTTTAGATTATTCAAAGTAAACACCGTTTGCCTCGATGACAGCTTTGCACACGCTTGGCATTCTCTCAACCAGCTTCATGAGGAATGCTTTTCCAACTCTCTTGAAGGAGTTCCCACATATGCTGAGCACTTGTTGGCTGCTTTTCCTTCACTCTGAGAACCAACTTATTCCAAACCATCTCAATTGGGTTGTGGAGGGCAGATAGTCTGATGCAGCACTCCATCACTCTCCTTCTTAGTAAAATAGCCCTTACACAGCCTGGAGGTGTGTTTTGGGTCATTGTCCTGTTGAAAAACAAATGATAGTCCCACTAAGCGCAAATCAGATGGGATGGCATAACGCTGCAGAATGCTGTGGTAGCCATGCTGGTTAAGTGTGCTTTGAATTAAAAAAAAATCACTGACAGTGTCACCAGCAAAGCACCCCCACACCATTACTCCTCCTCTTCCATGCTTCATGGTGGAAACCACATCCGTTCCTCTATTATGCGTCTCATAAAGACACGGAGGTTGGAACCAAAAATCTCAAATTTGGACTCAACAGACCAAAGGACAGATTTCCACCGGTTTAATGTCCATTGCTTGTGTTTCTTGGCCCAAGCAAGTCTCTTCTTATTATTGGTGTCCTTTATTAAAGGTGTCCTTTAAGTAAATGTTTCTTTGCAGAAATTTGAACACGAAGGCCTGATTCACACTGTCTCCTCTAAACAGTTGATGTTGAGATGTGTCTGTTACTTGAACTCTGTGAAGTACTTATTTTGTCTGCACTTTCTAAGGCTGGTAACTCTAATGAACTTATCCTCTGCAGCAGAAGTAACTGTTTTTTCCATTCCTGTGGCGGTCCAAACATGGATGTAGCAACTACAGATTGTCTCTTTAAGTCTATCAAATCTGCGCGAAATTGAGCATGTGTCCATTAGGCCTATGACAAAAAAAAAAATCAGCAACATGGATTAGATTGAGCAATAAAAAAACAACACTTGTATTCCATAGGCTGGGATCCGCACTATGCAGCTGTTACAAGAACGTATTTTTCACTGTCTGTTCACTGGTTTCCAAAACAATGATTCAACTTCTTGAATTCAACTATTTTTGGGCTCAAATACACATTTATATTTGTAAACAGCCATCCACAACAACCACAACCCATAAAGCTCAAATAGCTAAATGAGAGAGCAGCAGTGTGATTCACATCAGTGTGCTATGTAGATATCAATAATAAGTGATATCTGTATCACCGTAGACTACACCAATGCTGTTATCCGTACGTCCAAGCATTTATACAAGTTGGACAGCAGTCGCATCATTGGAACACATAGCTTGGACTGTAGCCTACAAAACCCCAAATCCTGCTATTTTCCCGCACTCCATCAAACCCATTTGGTGTGTCATCATAGTTGTTTCTGACTTGTGGACAGACCTTTTTTCAATGCTTATTTGATTGTCATTGATAAAACAGAGAAGACCATATCGCAAATATCCTTTCTGAATTTAAAAGTAATCCTCAAAGTAATCATATCGTTTTTCAAAAGTATCTGTAATCTGATTACAATATTATCGCTAGTAACGTAATGGATTACAGTTTCCAACTTTTTTTTTTTTTGCAATCCCGTACATGTAATGGATTACATGTAATCCGTTACTCCCCAACCCTGCAAGTACCAAATATACTGAAGACACATCATAACCTGTTCAGACAAGATAACAATAGTTGTTTGCACACACTGAAAAAGTACAATATAGGCTCTCTCATCCTAACATAAAATATCACTTCGAGTCCCCAGCAGTTTATTAACTTGTCACCTCTGGGGAATACTGATTTTAAGACTAATTTAGCTCCCTAAAGTCAAATAGTCTTTGCCCTTCCCTCGCAAATCCCCAACGGCAGTGGTGCTAGTCTAGTGCGTGTGCGTGTGCGTGTGTGTGTGTGTGCATGTGCGTGTGTGTATATGTATGTGTATGTGTGCATAAGCGTGTATTTGCTTGTGTGTGTGTGTGTGTGTGTGTGTGTGTGTGTGTGTGTGTGTGTGTGTGTGTGTGTGTGTGTGTGTGTGTGTGTGTGTGTGTGTGTGTGTGTGTGTGTGTGTGTGTGTGTGTGTGTGTGTGTGTGTGTGTGCGTGTGTGTGTGTGTATGCGTGCGTGCGTGTTAGTGTGTGTTTGGGCTAATATCATGGGATTGTCTCCATTTCCATGACTGTAGAAGACCATGGTGGATCTTAAACTGAGACTGGGACCTGTCCAAACTTTCTTGGCTGGGAGATCCATTTGTGTGAGAGAGGGGGAATATATAGGTAGGGGAAACCATTTAAAATGGTTTGTATGGAGTGGAGTGAGAAAATGATCTATGGCAATAATGGGTAAATCAAGCTCCCATTCCTTCCAGGGAAAATATGGAGTCCAACACTAAATGTTGTGGATTCCACTGGTTTTAGAGCATATATATGTGTATATATATATATATATATTTTTTTTTACCTTTATTTAACTATCCAAGTCAGTTAAAATAAGAACAAATTCTTATTTTCAATGACAGCAGTCGGTTAACTGCCTTGTGTCAGGGACAGGACAACAGATTTTTACCTTGTCAGCGCGGGGATTTGATCTTGCAACATTTCAGTTATTAGTTCAACACTCTAACCCCTAGGCTACCTGCCGCCCCATATGAATATGAATACCTGCTATTGTTATGATATCATGTATGAGTGCCGATTGTGTTGTTATTTCAAGCACTGGCAATTACAACACTCCTATCATCGGTTTCTGAAAGATAGAGCTAACGTTAATGGCACCATTTTACCAGCAAAAAGAATCATGACATTTGAATGTCATTCTTCACAATCGGCCTAGGCAGAGAGAAGTCTTACAGCACATATGGTTGTACTCTCTCTCATCTCAGTCCAAAACATACAGGAAAAGATGAGGCTGTGGGCGAAACAGGAGGGAACCGTGGAGCGAAGAAACTTACAGAGAACAGACAGAAAGAAACAGATCTCAGAACTCAAAGTAGACATTTCTGAAGGAGCAGAGTGGGAGGGTATGGAAGTAGGAGTGTGTGTACATTTGTAATTGTCTGCACTGTGTGTGTGTGTGTGTGTGTGTGTGTGTGTGTGTGTGTGTGTGTGTGTGTGTGTGTGTGTGTGTGTGTGTGTGTGTGTGTGTGTGTGTGTGTGTGTGTGTGTGTGTGTGCGTGCTTGCCTGTGTGTGAGAGATACAGAGATAGGGTTAGAGCTAAGCGAGGGCCTGTGATGAGATGAAAGTATTTTGACACTTCAGGGTGGAGGTCGAGTCTCAGCGCTACCACATCGTTAAACAGTCCGTCCACCACTCCATCCCTTTGCCTTCCGAGTGACGTCCAGCCAGGCTGCATTCACAGGGAAGTTTCATCTACAACTCTGTAAGCATGGCAGCTGTAGTGTAGGAGCTGTCTGATAGAGGGTTTGATCTGGGGATGGCTAGTGGGGGCAACAGTGTGATTTTGCAGGCCAGGCTGTCAATTAGGTTGGCTTGGAGTTAGACAGACACTAGGAGCGGAGGTGGAGGTGGAGGAAGACAGCATGGGAGAGGGGGAAGATATCTGTGATAAGAGATACATGAGAGAGAATGGAGCAGACTGCACATCTAGAGCGGTGTTTCCCAACCCTGGTCCTCCAGTACCCCCAACAGTAAACAGTTTCCTTGAAGCCCTGGACAAACACACCTCATTCAACTCCTTGAGGTCTTGATGATTAGTTGACAAGTTGAATCAGGTGTACTGTTGGGGGTACTCAAGGACCAGGGTTGGGGAAACTGTTGTTTTCCAGTAACCTTGTGTCTTGTTCCCACTATCAGTCCTGAGACACAGGCAAACATTGACTTGGCATTTTTCTGACTTTCATTTATCTGCATGTCCAGCCCTCATATTTAGCTTCACAATGAAGTGTTTTACCATGTTCTTTTCAGGACAACCAGGGCTACAGGTACAACACAAAACTATTTGACATTGCATTGCATTCAATACTTTTATTGACAATTGTTAACAACAACAAATAAGGTCTGCAAAGCAAAAACCTGATAAAAATGACATTAAAATGAATGCTGAAAGTACATAAATGTTTTGCTCAGTGGGAAATGAATATCCAACTAGTCAATGACAACTGTGGGATTTGGAGTTTGTGACAGCAACTATGTGAGCTTATTACAGTAGTATAGACACTATGTCCTGGGATTTCCTATGATCTTCTATGTAGAATAACCCCTTAGCTTCTAACGACTTTTGTAGCTTGTGAGGGACATAGAGGAAGACCATCCCCTCTCTTGCATGCAAAGGAAAGTAAGCAAAAGGGGAGTGAAAACCTATTGAAGTCAATCCGAGGAGTCCAAATGAAACTGGTTTTACAAAACAGTTACAAATCTGTGGGATTCTACCGAGGGGGATTTACATAATGTGACTCTGTATTAAAACGGTCAGGACACAGATCCCTCCATTAATCAGGGTCGAGGCAAAACCTTTCACGGCCCTGTCGAGCCCACCTGATCCCTCCCTCTGTCTTCTGCTCCTGTCTCTCTCGTTCCCTCTGTTCTCTACTGTTTACTCATCCCTTTGAAAAGCCCTCCTTGTTAACTTCCAGACAAGTTAGAGAGCAGAGCTGTCTTGCTGTCTCGCCTCAGACTGCTCCCCGTTAGAACGGTGCATGCAGGGCTTCTGTTAGACAAACAGGCTTAAATTGGATTAACAAACGCCTCGCACCCCCATAATAGCCATTTGTACCAGCGCTGCTCGCATTGTGCTCCTTATGCGCTGGTATCTTAATTGAAGGCCACCAGTGCTTGTAGATCCGAAGGATGCGTTTTGTATCTGCTTGACGTCGGATCCTGTGAATGAGCTGAGAGGAGAGCGAGAGAAATGGTTAGTTTATAACCACGACAGATTAGAATAAGAAATCCAATTTCTCTATAAAGGCTAAACCGTCAAAAACACATTGAGCTACTGTGAAATCCTTGCCTATCACTCAAGTCGAAAACAAGATTATCGACAGTGTGGGATTTTTTTTTTTCGCCTTTTGTTATTTTTGCAGTCAATCTCGGTGTGTCAATAACCCCCTCCCCCCAGAAAAAACACACACAGTATGTTATCAATAAAATGCAATATTTGTCTGCTTTTAGTCATGTGTGTACACATGTTGTTGATTCACTCACGTCTTCTTTGACTTGTACTAGTTCCTTCCAAGGTCGGCCCTTATCTCCTGTAATATACAGCATGTCGTCAAAACATGACGAGTGTTTGCGCACTCAAAAAGTTTCTGTTTGTCGACATACATTTTTTAAATGTATTTTTTTTTTACAGCAGGCAGGGGGACGAGAAATGACAGACATTTTAGTGTGTTAGTAAGATGCAGTCAAAAAAATCCCAGACTACTGACATTCAAATATGAAAGGCACTTTCATGGATTTGCATTTCAAAGTGAGAATAAGTTTAGCGGGTGTGGGTGATCATAAACCCAAATGTGCTTAAGCTTCCATGTTAGAACTATGTGATTGGTATTAAATGGTTGACAATGTGTCATTACTGTCATATTAGAATACTAGGATGGAGGAGGATGAGCCCCCATAGCTTAGCAATTTTATTATATATTTCTTCATTTTACTATTAGTATCTATTACCCTACCCTGGATGAAATACGTTTAACACTGACAACAAGTTACTTCACAGTCGCTTCTGTTTTAGTTACATTGTGTGTACAGTATTTGTCTTTGTGGAGGTCAAAGTTAAACTGGCTAAGAAGAGCTGTGCGGATGGTTACTGTTGATCACTGTTCACTGGTGGTTGATGCTGGTTGTTGTTTGCATGTTCGAAGGTAGTGCTGTGTTGTGTTGCCGTGTGGTGTGTAGTGCTGCTTGATGTTGTGCTGTAGTGTAGTGTGTTCGGTTCATTGTTATTCGATGTTCCAAACCCACTGAGTGGAGTGAGCCGGGAGGGCGAGCGAGGGAAGGGAACAGCTGCCGAGGGGAGGAGACAAAGTGGAAGAGAGAGGGAGCGTGGAGAGCAGTGGAGAGATGAGGGAGCTGACACATCTGGTTAAGGTAAAAAAAAATCAAATCAAATAATTAAAGACGTGAGGGAAAGAGAGAGAGAGAGAGAAATAAATCTGAAGTAAAGCTGTGATTCCCTCTTAAATAGAGCATGAAGTAAGACCACACGCTCTCTGGCTGAGGAAGGACTTGCTTTGCCTGTTGCGGGCGAATGGGGCCGTGATTGCATACTTTATGGCAGAAGCATGATGGGTAAGGATTAAAGATGACTGCCCTGGGGGCATACAGCAATACCATTACTCTTGATGGATTCCTGCTCCTTCAAATATTCTCAGTAGATGTAGAGAGGCCACAAGGCATGGCTAATGCATGCCGTGATGGGTGGGGACGAGAGAGATAGGGATGATGTTACACAGACTTCAAGAAGCAGCTCTCTACCTTTTTTTTTTTTCTCTCAGCAATAAAAGTTTTTAAAATATTTTATATTCTTGACAAGATTGCAGCGCAGCATAACTTTGCAGAGAATTACAGCAGCTGAGAATTGTACGTTGTTTTCTGTTTATTGAATATTGCAGTGTAATCTCTTGCCTGTCTGACAGAGATGGTCACTGTCTGAACAATGCCACGTGGACATTAAGAGCAATATTTTAGGTCAGAAATTGATTCTTTGATGTTTTATGTTCTGGACCAGACATTTTATTACAAAATGCTAAATAGAGATGTCAATAAACCTACAGACAAACCAAGATACCTGTTTGCATCCTCTTTTCCATATCTTTGGTTGATTGGTTGATGCTAGACTAGTCTCAGAGCCAATGGAGAGTTTGAACTCGGGAAGCAGCTTTGGCGGAAAGGGGAGGCTACTAGTCTGACACAGCATACAGAACAAGCCAGAGCTAATTGTACTGCAGAGCCAACTCTCCGTCTGTTTCTGTATCAATTCCACTGCCAGAGTAATGAATGACTACTCTCTGAGCCGAGACAGACCCGGGCAACACTGTCTATCTGTCTGTCTGTGCCTGAAAATTTTGTTTATTTGAAATTGCTGTCACAATCGTTTAATCTGTTCCCCCAGAAAAAAAATAACCCAGCCCCTCTCTCCCCACTCTGTCCCCCTCTCCCCCTCTCTCTCCTCTCTCCCCCACTCGCTCCTCTCTCTCTCCTCTCTCCCCCCCTCTCTCTCCACTCTCTCCCCTCTCCCCCTCTCTCTCCTCTCTCCCCCACTCGCTCCTCTCTCTCTCCTCTCTCCCCCCCTCTCTCTCCACTCTCTCCTCTCTCTCCCCACTCTGTCCCCCTCTCCCCCTCTCTCTCCTCTCTCCCCCACTCGCTCCTCTCTCTCTCCTCTCTCCCCCTCTCTCTCCACTCTCTCCTCTCTCTCTCCTCTCTCTCCCCCTCTTTCTCCACTCTCTCCCCCTCTCTCTCCTCTCTCCCCCCCTCTCTCCTCTCTCTCTCCTCTCTCTCCCCCTCTCTCTCCACTCTATCCCCCTCTCTCTCCTCTCTTTCCCCCCTCTCTCTCCACCATCTCTCTCCCCTCTCTCTCCACCCTCTCTGAGCACTGTGTAGAAGTCTTATTTGTCTTTCTAGTGACACTAATTGGAAAATAGCTACGGGCATCCCCTGGGCTGCAACCTCCACAGCCCCTTGTTGATTAGTGGCAACTTAAAAAAGTTGGGAAGGAGAGCAGTCACAATCAACATTTCTTCCGTCTGTCCGCGAGGGAATGTTTTCTTACGGCCACCCTTGACTATGGTGAATGTTGACAGTGGCAATTGTTGACTGCAAAACATATAAAGGGGAAGTAAGGTCGGGGACGATTGGTGCCAGTTTCTCATTAAGGGCTTAGTGACTTAACAAAGCAGGAAGTGCGTGCACTTGGAAGGTTATTTTCAGAGTTATTATGGAAATGTTGGAAATGGGCATGCCTAATTTATGATGGGGCGATGCGGCTTACAGCATGTAAATGTAGGGCGCATCGCATTCAAATGACCTCTCAAGAATATTATCTTAGCATACCGAAGAAAATAACAGGAATCTCAAATAGGAACAGTCAGAATTTTCTGAATTGGTTAGTTAAGACAGACAGCTTCAGTCTTTAGGGTTCCTCTGAGATTTATTTGAGAGATGTCTCATATAAGGATGAGATTGAAATATTATTTTAGTCTTTTAACCTGTCTACGATACTGGTTCCCAATTGGGAATCAACCCTCCCACGTTCTGCTGAAACGGTGGCGCATGGAACGCAAAAATATTCTTACAAATATTTAACCTCCACACATTAACAAGTCCAATAGCTCAAATGAAAGATAAACACCTTGTTCATCTAGCCAGCAAGTCAGATTTCTAAAATGTTTTACGGCGAAAACATAGCACATATATATGTAAAACCACCACCAGACACAGCTCATTTCAATAGCCAAAACATGCAATCAACAAACGCAGGATTAAAAAATAAATCGCTCACTAATCTTTTGAAAATCTTCATCAGATGACAGTAATATGACATATTACACAGTACATATTTTTTTTTTCAATAATATGCCATTTATATCCATAAATGTCCATTTACAGTGAGTTCACCTTCAGAAATTACTCAAAAATGCCCGCAGGAAATCTATGTAGCGCGGCAAGATAACGTAAATAGACATCATAAACTTTGACTAAATATACATGTTCTACATATAGTTAGAAAGATACACTGCTTCTTTATGCAACCGCTGTGTTAGATTTATTTTTAACGTTACAGAAATCGCACACTATTCCATATGCTGAGACAGCGCTCAGTTCCAAGCTACATTTCCACGTAATGTTGGAGTCAACAGAAACACAGATTTAAGCACAAATATTCCCTTACCTTCGATGGTCTTCGTTCAGAATGTTCTGGAAGGCTTCATACTTACCCAATACATCGTTTGGTTTCAAGTCTTGCGTCTTTGTATTAGCTACTGCTAATAACATCAGCTGAAATGCACCCAAAACGTCCTCTGGTCCGGATAAGTTGCGCATCAAAACTTCAAAATTACACGTTATATGTCGACTAAACAGGTCAAACTAAGTGCAGAAGCAAGCTTTATGATGTTTTAGACATGCAAAACAAACTTCAATTCAATCGGCCATCGTCTGCCCTTCTCTTGAGTGCTGGAAACAAAGGAATGGCTGGGACCAATTCGCGCCCATACGCACAGCCTATTCTCTCGTGGCACGCACTAATTTCACTCCCATAGGGTCAATTCTCGCGGGATTTGAACGATTCAAAGCTCTGATGAAAGAGGACATCTAGCGGAAGAGATAGAAAGTGTCCCCAGAATCATAGCTGGTTGGGAAGGGTGGGGGCCATGACGTCAAAGTTGCTCCAACTTTCATGGCCACAAAAACTAGTTTGGAAGAATGCCTGCCCTGTGAGTTCTGCTATACTTACAGACATAATTCCAACGTTTTTAGAATCTTTAGAGTGTTTTATATTCTATTTGCATATATTAGCAATTTTTGACAGATTTTTTTTCCAGTTTACTAGGGGTACCCAATCTCTTCAAAGGGGGCGTATGTCTGCCATATCCTTAACAGGTTTTAAGTCTTTTTTCCACCCTCCCCATTTAGTCTGTCCCCAACATGCCTTGATATCTCATCTCTTTATTTAGATGGCTCGGTTTTCTGTTTCACCCTATGATCCATTCTTCATTCCTTTCTCCTCTCCTTTACTATCAGGTTTCTCCCCACGTCTCCCTCTCGTCGTTCTCCCTGTCTTTTACCTTAAGGTTCTCCCTCGTTAGTGTGAAGAGGTAAATGAAATGCCTCTAATCAATATGCTCACAACATATTTAACTAATGAGATGTGCTGCTTTCGCCGATGGGGAAGACGTTTGTAGGTCTCCGGCAGCTCATGGGGGGCTCCTGCATCTGAAACTGTTTTCACAGGGATTATGGATTTACTGTACGAGAGAGAACACAGGCCACACAAATTAATGCAGAGCTCAATATTCAATTATTGTACAGAGATTGCTTATATGTTCAGTTATAGGAGAGACTTATGGAATGTTTTTCCAAACATACACTGAGTCTATAAAACATTAAGAACACCTGCTTTCTATGACATCGACTGACCAGGTGAATCCAGGTGAAAGCTATGATCCCTTATTGATGGTACTTGTTAAATCCACCTCAATCAGTGTAGCTGAAGGGAGGAGACAGGTTAAAATTAAAGAAGGATATTTAAGCCTTGAGACATGGATTGTGTAAGTGTGCCATTCAGAGGGTGAATGGGCAAGTCAAAATATTTACTGTATGTGCCTTTGAACGGGGTGTGGTGGTAGATACCAGTTTGAGTGTCTCAAAAACTGCAATGCTGCTGGGTTTTTCACACTCAGTAGTTTCCGGTTTGTATCAAGAATGGTCCACCACCCAAAAGACATCCAGCAAACTTGACACAACTGTGGGAAGCATTGCAGTCAACATGAGCCAGCATCCATGTGGAACGCGTTCAACACCTTGTAGAGTCCAAGGGGGTGGGGTGCAACTCAATATTAGGAAGGTGGTTTTAATGTTTCGAACACTCAGTGTATGTATTTATGAAGATGGTGGATTCATTATTGGTTGCATGGTGGACATAAGAAATTGCGTTCATATATTGTTTTCTTGTAACTAAATGTAATGCCATTAACAACCTGAGAATTTTCCCAATTTGTGCGGTATGTTTTTATATAGGATATCATTGAGTCTGTACTGTGGAGATGGAGGTCAATAAACTCTAAGAAATTAGTCTGTCTGGCGTTTCGTTGTTGTTTGTTTTAGATTCATATGCTTCATTACTCTACTGGACTTTTATGTTCATGTTTGGATTCCTTAATGGATCAGAAAAGGCTTTTTAATGTGCCTGCTCATGGATGATTTCAACCATTGCCACACGAAGCATATTTGTCCTCACTGCATTTTACACAGCATTCTAACATCATTTGAACAGAAACACAATCGAAGAGACAATGCTTTTCCGTTTTGATGAGGTTAAAATTCTTGCCAACACTTGATTTGTTCTACACTCTTATAAAACCAAAATGGGTTCTATAAATGCTTCATATATGGCACTCAGGGGTTCTATATGGAGCAAATGTTGGCTCAGTGAAGAAGAAGCCCTGGAGCCGGTTACACCAGTTACTCTTACATGCTAGGTCGGTTGTAGTTACATCCGACTTCGGGATCAGAACGTATGTCTGTGGCACCAACCAAAAATAAGACTAGTCATAGCTAAATCCGACAGACGCTATGTGCATTCATGAGATGTTATGCTTCATGATGATGGTTGATAGGCAGCACCCGTTACTAAGCTGTTACCATCCTCGTGGCAGTAAACTTTGCAAGGAATGTCACTTCACAAAGCTCACCACTATGCATGCAGGTTTTCTTAAAACCCGGATGGGTCCATAAATAATAACTGTGGGAATGAATATCACTGAATGACGACAATATTGTAATAAAGTAGGCTAATGTATCAAATTGTCGCTAACTGAAACTCCCATAGTCATCCAACCATTTTAAATAATTTAAAGCATTAGCTGCTCGACTATAATTTCAGCACCGTTTTGATGGTTTCTACTAGATAGCACTGCCACAAATTCAAAATTGGCTATATTGGGTTAGGCATAAGGTTAGCAGTGTGGTTAAGCTTAGGGTTAGGGTTAGGGGTAGGTTTAAAATCACATTTTAAGAACATAAATTGTAGAAATAGCCAGGGATTATTACTTTGAGGCTGTTGTACCTACTTATGAGCCATTTGATTGGGGCAGCGCCATTGCCCTGCTTTAAGACAAGCGTGGGGATACTGAATCTCCGTTTGGATGTTTGGTTACAATTAGGCTAGAATAATTTGCTAAATTGATGTGAGTGACGATAATCTTTAGTCTAGTTTGGTCATATACAGTGCATTCGGAAAGTACTCAGACCCTTTCCCCTTTTACACATTTTGTTACTTTCCAGACTTATTGTCACACCCTGATCTGTTTCAACTGTGTTTGTGCTTGTCTCCACCCCCCTCCAGGTGTTGCCCATCTTCCCCTATTATCCCCAGTGCATTTATACATGTGTTCTCTGTTTGTCTGTTGCCAGTTTGTCTTGTCTTGTCAGGTCTTACCAGTGTGCTTTCCCGTCTTCCTTTTTCTCAAGTTCTATTTCCTAGTTTTCCTGTTTCTGACTATTCTGCCTACCCTGACCAGAGCCTGCCTGCCGTCCTGTACCTGTCTAACTCTGACCTGATCACGAACCCCTGTCTGTCCTCGACCTGCCCTTTGACTGCCCTGTGTTTACAATAAATCATCTGAGAACTGCCTCCTGTGTCTGCATCTGGGTCTTATCCTGAGTAGTGATACTTATTCTAAAAAGGATAAACAAATTAATTCCCCTCATCAAATCTTCACATAATACCTGTCACGACTGTCATGACTGTACCTGTCATGACTGTAGAGAGCGTTTTATGTCTCTACTTTCGTTTGGTCAGGATGTGATTTGGGTGGGCAGTCTATGTTCTATGTTCTATGATTTTCTATTTCTATGTGTTTGGCCGGGTGTGGTTCTCGATCAGAGGCAGCTGTCTATCGTTGTCTCTGATTGAGAACCATACTTAGGTAGCCTTTTCCCACCTGTGTTTTGTGGGTAATTATTTTTCCGTGTGTGTTTGTGTGCACCTCGGTTGTGTCACACTCTTTGCTGTTTACCTGCTTGTTTTTTGGTTGATTCGGTTTCACTTTCATTAAAAGATGTGTAACTACATGCACGCTGGGCCTTGGTCGATTTATGACAGGGAGTTTGAGGATAGCGAGCGTGACAATACCACATAATGACAATGGGGAAAACAGGTTTTTAGACGTTTGCAAATTTATAATTTGAAATGAAAAACAGAAATACCTTATTTTAATAAATATTAAGACCCTTTGCTATGAGACTAGAAATTGAGCTCAGGTACAGTGGTTCATCCTTTAAAAAAAACCTTCTGGGTTTCCATTAGGATGGAATGGAAAACATGGCGCTGTACAAAGTGACAGTCGGGCGTAGGCTACAGTACTGTATTTAGCTAAAGAATCCCTGTGTTGTGCGGGCACGCAGGAGCCTGGGGTTTGATTCCCCAATGTGGAGGAAGGAGTAGGTTGTCCTTGTAAATAAGAATTTGTTCTTAATGAGGGCATGGCAGATTTACGCCCCCTTTGGAGAAATTGGGTACCCCTAGTAAACTGAAAAAAAAATTGTCAAAAATTGCTAATATATGCATATAATAATTATTATTGGATAGAAAACACTCTAAAGCTTCTAAAACCGTTGGAATTATGTCTGTAAGTATAGCAGAACTCACAGGGCATGCATTCTTCCAAACTAGTTTTATGGTCATGAAAGTTGGAGCAACTTTGACGTCATCGCCCCCACCCTTCCCGACCACTTATGGATCTGGGGACACTTTCCATCTCTTCCACTAGATGTCCTCTTTCTGTAGAGCGTTGGCCCTATGGGAGTGATTTGAGTAAGTGCCGCGAGAAAAAAACCTGTGCGTTAGGGCGCGAATTGGTCACAGCCATTCCTTTGTTCCAGCACTCCTGGGAAGAGCAAACGATGCCCGGTTGAATTGAAATTTGTTTTGTGTGTTAAAAACATCATAAAGCTTGCTTCTGCACTTAGTTTGACCTGTTTAGTCGACATATAATATGTAATTTTGAAGTTTTGATGCGCAACGTTTCCGGACCAGAGGACATTTTGGGTGCATTTCAGCTGATGTTATTAGCTGTAGCTAATACAAAGACGCAAGACTTGAAACCAAACGATGTATTGGGTAAGTATGAACCCTTCCAGAACATTCTGAACGAAGACCTCGCGTGCCCACCGTTATTTCAGTGGATACAGCTGGAAAATCTTCCAGAAAGACAACCATCTATGCAGCACTCCACCAATCAGGCCTTTCACAAATAAAACTGTGAAGGACCTCGGCATTACTCTGGACCCTGATCTCTCTTTTGACGAACATATCCAGAATGTTTCAAGGACAGCTTTTTTTCCATCTACATAACATTGCAAAAATCTGAAACTTTCTGTCCAAAAATGATGCAGAAAAATGTATCCATGCTTTTGTTACTTCTAGGTTTGACTACTGCAATGCGCTACTTCCATCTACCCGGATAAAGCACTAAATAAACTTCTGTTAGTGCTAAATATGGCTGCTAGAATCCTGACTAGAACCAATAAACTTGATCATATTACTCCAGTGCTAGCCTCCCTACACTGGCTTCCTGTCAAGGCAAGGGCTGATTTCAAGGTTTTACTTGCAACCTACAAAGCATTACATGGGCTTGCTCCTACCTATCTCTCTGATTTGGTCCTGCTGTACATACCTACACGTACGCTACGGTCACAAGACGCAGGCCTCGTAATTGTCCCTAGAATGTCTAAGCAAACAGCTGAAGGCAGGGATTTCTCCTATAGAGCTCAATTTTTATGGAATGGTCTGCCTACCCATGTGAGATACGCAGACTCGGTCTCAACCTTTAAGTCTTTACTGAAGACTCATCTCTTCGGTGGGTCATATGATTGAGTGTAGTCTGGCCCAGGAGTGTGAAGATGAACCGAAAGGCTCCGAAAACCGCCCTTGCTGTTTCTGCCTGGCCGGTTCCCCTCTTTCCACTGGGAATCTCTGCCTCTAACCCTATTACAGGGGCTGAGTCACTGGCTTACTGGTGCTCTTTCATGCCGTCCCTAGGAGAGATGCGTCACTTGAGTGGGTTGAGTAACTGATGTGATCTTCCTGTCTGGGTTGACGCCCCCCCTTGGGTTGTGCAGTGGCGGAGATCTTTGTGGGCTATACTCGGCCTTGTCTCAGGATGGTAAGTTGGTGGTTGAAGATATCCCTCTAGTGGTGTGGGGGCTGTGCTTTGGCAAAGTGGGTGGAGTTATATCCTTCCTGTTTGGCCCTGTCCGGGGGTATCATCGGATGGGGCCACAGTGTCTCCTGACCCCTCCTGTCTCAGCCTCCAGTATTTATGCTGCAGTAGTTTATGTGTCGGGGGGCTAGGGTCAGTTTGTTATATCTGGAGTACTTCTCCTGTCTTATCCGGTGTCCTGTGTGAATTTAAGTATGCTCTCTCTAATTCTCTCTTTCTTTCTCTCTCCCGGAGGACCTGAGCACTAGGACCATGCCTCAGGACTACCTGGCATGATGACTGCTCAGTCCAACCTGGCCGTGTTGCTGCTCCAGTTTCAACTGTTCTGCCTGTGATTATTATCATTTGACCATGCTGGTCATTTATGAACATTTGAACATCTTGGCCATGTTCTGTTATAATATCCACCTGGCACAGACAGAAGAGGACTGGCCACCCCTCATAGCCTGGTTCCTCTCTAGGTTTCTTCCTAGGTTTTGGCCTTTCTAGGAAGTTTTTTCCGAGCCACAGTGCTTCTACACCTGCATTGCTTGCTGTTTGAGGTTTTAGGTTTGGTTTTTGTACAGCACTTTGAGATATCAGCTGATGTACGAAGGGCTATTTAAATAAATTTGATTTGATTTATCCTCGAGTGGCCAGAAGGAAACCACTCCTAAGTAAAACACACATTACAGCCTGCTTGGAGTTTGCCAACAGAGCTCTCAGGACCTCAGATTGGGGCGAAGGTTCACCTTCCAACAGGACAACGACCATAAGCACACAGCCAAGACAATGCAAGAGCCTGGACTTGAACACGATCAAACATGTCTGGAGACACCTGATAATAGCTGTGCAGTGACGCTCCCCATCCAACCTGACAGAGCTTGAGAGGATCTTCATAGAATAATGGGATAAACTCCCCAAATATATGTGTGCCAAACTTGTAGCGTCATACCCAAGAAAACTTGAGGCTGTAATCGCAGCCAACGGTGCTTCAACAAAGTACTGAGTAAAGGGTCTGAATACTTTTATTTTTAATACATTTGCAAATAATTAGGCTGTAATGTAACAAAATGTGGAGAAAGTCAAGGGGTCTGAATACATGTATTGCCGAATGCACTGTATTGCCACTGTTAAGAACATTCTGCTGGCATGTTTTGTAGCCTAGTATAAAAAGTGGATTATTTTGCTCTTCACTCACGTAGCCTAGCTATCCCAACGGTAGTGTTACGTTCCCCAGTTTCTGTGTGGTAGTTTGTGTATCTGAGTGTGTGTTTCAGGAGATGGTTTCCTGAAATTCTCCCCAAGCAGCTGATTTGTCGGCCCCCATTGATGAGTGGAGAGCTGACCCCGCCCCCTCGTCAGGACGTTGCTGTCTTCAAATTCCAACTCCTGCTGAAGCTATACAAACCAGTGTTCTGTTGCTCAGAAGGAGATGATTGCTGAGAGAGGAGGCTGATGGCTGAGAGTTATAGCATATGTTGGTTGTTTCTCAGGCAGTTGGTATGTACTAGGTTAGTTGTAGATGGGAGCAGCTTTGGTATGTTCTGTGTGAGTTTGTTGCTCAGTTAGAGCATATTTGATGTCCTGTGTTTCTCAGTGTGTTTGTGAAATTGTTTATAATATTCTGTTTCATTTGTTCCCAGGGGGTAAGGGGAAGGCACCTAGGGAGTGCTTAGGCAAGAGGCCCGTGGGCATACCCGTAGTATATTCACTGTCTAGGCACACTAGGTAAGACCTGGGCGGACCACCCCCTGTATTTTGGTTAGCGCACCAGGTGGTGCGCTAAGTTAGGTAAGTAGTGGGTAGGCAGGTAAGGTAGGAGAGGGGGCTTTGATATTTACTTTCTTTGTTTTGGTTCCGTCCAGACCCTTTTCCCCAAAATGACCGCGTGACGGAATAAATTCCTTGTAAACGGTGCAATTCTCTGCCTTTTGTCATCCTTACTCGCACCTACAGTCTCATACCTCTTTCACTTCACGGGCAGTTGAGTTGTAGCAGGGTGTTGCGTTCCCTCTTCACAGAGGCGTGCGTAACAGGTGGCCTATATACAAGCCCTCCATACAATCCCTATGGACTATAGGCTACAAGACCTTGACTTGTCTGATAATCAACCAATGTTTTTTTTTTAAATTTTATTTTACCTTTATTTAACCAGGTAGGCAAGTTGAGAACAAGTTCTCATTTACAATTGCGACCTGGCCAAGATAAAGCAAAGCAGTTCGACAGATACAACGACACAGAGTTACACATGGAGTAAAACAAACATACAGTCAATAATACAGTATAAACAAGTCTATATATACAATGTGAGCAAATGAGGTGAGAAGGGAGGTAAAGGCAAAGAAGGCCATGGTGGCAAGGTAAATACAATATATCAATTAAAACACTGGAATGGTAGTTTTGCAATGGAAGAAAGTGCAAAGTAGAAATAAAGTAGAAATAAAAATAATGGGGTGCAAAGGAGCAAAATAAATACATTAATTAAATACAGTTGGGAAAGAGGTAGTTGTTTGGGCTAAATTATAGGTGGGCTATGTACAGGTGCAGTAATCTGTGAGCGGCTCTGACAGTTGGTGCTTAAAGCTAGTGAGGGAGATAAGTGTTTCCAGTTTCAGAGATTTTTGTAGTTTGTTCCAGTCATTGGCAGCAGAGAACTGGAAAGAGAGGCGGCCAAAGAAAGAATTGGTTTTGGGGGTGACTAGAGAGATATACCTGCTGGAGCGTGTGCTACAGGTGGGAGATGCTATGGTGACCAGCGAGCTGAGATAAGGGGGGACTTTACCTAGCAGGGTCTTGTAGATGACATGGAGCCAGTGGGTTTGGCGACGAGTATGAAGCGAGGGCCAACCAACGAGAGCGTACAGGTCGCAATGGTGGGTAGTATATGGAGCTTTGGTGACAAAACGGATTGCACTGTGATAGACTGCATCCAATTTGTTGAGTAGGGTATTGGAGGCTATTTTGTAAATGACATCGCCAAAGTCGAGGATTGGTAGGATTGGTATGTGAATATCTTTCTTTGAATCTCCATCTGTATATTTGATATCATGCCAGGCGAAGAAGTGGAGGGGGTGGCTCATCTATTTGTTTGGTACATTTGGCGTGCTTTCGTGTAGCATGAATAAAGTTGGTTGAATACGAACATGAAACCCACATCCTTTTGAAAATGATGAAGATTGTCCCCGACTTTAACACCGCACACCTGCTCTCTACTAGACGTAGAACATACTAGATGTATCTTATGGAAAGGCTTACACCCAGGTGGTGCAACAGCTATCATATTTAGGTCCGGCATAAAGTGCATTTTCCATTGGACGTCATGCTACGACCCAGTTATGACCAACCAATGCAACCGGGCCCTGGGGTTCTGATCAAAGAACCCTACAAAAAGGGTTCTATGAAGAACCTTTAGGGTTGCCATATGTGAAGCAAGCAATGGATTAGCGTACTAGTGCTGAACAGCAGAGGAACGTCATACCGTAGCATTGACCTTGGGGACCAGTATATTCACACAGAGGCAGAGTCAACGGCAGACACAAAAGCTGATAGGATAAAATACTGTTGACGGAAATAGCTTTCTGGGATAAAACTGCTGACTGAAGGAGCAGAAGTTTTCATCGCATAGGCAATTTTAGCCACTCGATGTATCAAATGGGTATTCTGCTTTCTCCACTTTGTCTTTTCAACAAGTTGCTTTATATAGTTTACTTTCTGAAGGGTTCAAAATAGGTACACATACAGTGCAGTAGACTCTATATACTCAGTCAAACCCACAGAGACAAAGACAAGGAGGGATTGTATGATCTATGCTGCGTGGCTAAAGGTTCTCTATAGTTATAACGCATGGTGCAGGATGATTGTTTTAGCCCCTGATTCGCCATTAGTGTGAAGGAAACTGTTAGGACTGTTAAGGGAAATCAGACATTCCCCAACTAATATGAGTCTCCGTTAATATTACATAGCACCATCTGAGTAATGGAGCGATGTAAATAAGACTCTGCTCATGGACTGGATCACACAGTGAGATCAGCGCTAGTAAGAAAAGACAAGTACGATTGCATGTGCAATAAACATGTAGACAAGTGCAATAGAAACTCTATTTCAAAAGCTGTTTGTATCCTAGTGTGTGAACACTGCAATGTGGGTTCAATTGAATCAAGGCCCTTTGGACAAGACTCATAATTGATTACTGAAATTAAAAAATAATTATGTTTAAAATCTCAGACAAATGAGTTGGGGCCACGTCATGAAACGTCTCTTAGTGTTCCTGTTTTTGGTGAATGGGGGTAGAGTCGTTGCCCTTTCTAACTGAGGCAGGACCCTTCAGCTCAAACATAATGATAATCAGACATGGCCCTGCTGCTGTTCTGTCTAATGAGACACGCTGACATGGAGACAGACAGGCTGACAGGCCAACAGCTCACTGAGTGAAGCATTAGGGGTTGTGGCCAAATCGGAACAGGTAGTGGCTCGGGTTGTTGTTGTCCTTGATGATCTTTTTGGCCTGAGAGGTTATTTTCCTGACACCATACTCCGAGGGCCCTCTCCTCCCTGTAGGCTGTCTCATTGTTGTTGGTAATCAAGCCTACCACTGTAGTGTCGTCTGCAAACTTGATGATTGAGTTGACTTAATGACGAGTCTGGAGTGTACTATGGTGTTAAATGTTGAGCTGTAGTCAATAAACAGCATTCTTGCATAGGTATTTACTTTGTCCAGATGGGATAGGGCAGTGTCCAGTGTGATGGAGATTGTGTCGTCTGTGGACCTATTGTGGCGGTAAGCAAATTGGAGTGGGTCTAGGGTATCAGGTAGGTGAAGGTGATATGATCCTTGACTAGTCTCTCAAAGAACTTCAGTATATCCTCCAAACACCGGCTTCGAGGGCATTGTAACTTTTATACAACGGGTTACCAACATATTCAAATAATGGTTGACATATTTTCACATTATTTTGATTTATTTTTTTCATGCTATTTCATCCTTCAACTAGATATTGTCCCTACACAAATCTAGGGTTGCTACCCAAGCTGGCTGGTCGTTCTTTCTATTGGTTCGCAACCCAGTTTTTTGTTGTAAATATATGGATGTGACGAAGTCGTTCGTTCTAAATGTTCTGTTGCCATGATGGCTGGCAACATTCTTATCACTTGCTTGCTAACTAGCCAACATCTGCTAACACAGTCACAGCAAACAGTGCAGCCAGAATAACAGCAAAGTATATGCATTTGCATTTGTTTTAGCTGTTTTCTAGTGCATTTTTGGGGATACAGTACATCCATTACAATGATGCTCGATTTCGCCTGGCATAGAACATTTTCTCTCTCGCCAGCACACTGTTCAGACGAGTAGCCAACTACACAGCTAACACAATCACTTGAAACTGAAGCTGGAATGACAGCTGCATTTCATGTTTTTCTATTGGCATTTCTTTGTATATATCCATAAAAATGATGCTGATTCATGATTTCGACTGGCTGAGAAAAGCTGCCAGACTGCCTGTCTCATTCCAACTCCCGACACGCTCATTAGGCCTACTATGGGACAGCTGGAGTTCGAATTTCAATATTGAAACAATGTTGCAAATGTCAGAGAGACAGACAGCAAGGTTTATACAAATCTCTGCTGTTAAAAGCCAAATGCTAGTCCCTAAAATAAATGGGAGATAATGTCTTAATGCTTTTTACGGTGGATATCAAGTTTATAAATTGCCTGGCTGGGCTGATGAGACAGTGGATTGCGCAGTCAGATGGAATTTTGAATAGACATTTCAACATCATACCCTTACAACATGCGTTGTAAAAATGATGATCTAGCCTGTGAGTTATAACTGTATTATACAATGAGTGGGTTTAATCCTGGATAACACACAGTCTAGATCTTCATATTTACAATGCATGTTCTTTACACTGTAGGGCAAAGAATCTTTACATAAGTGGAATGAGAGGCATCTCTCATACATACACACCTTTCATGCATTTCCTATTCTAATGACTCTACCTCCTGGCGTGTGTATTTGTGTGTGTGTGTGTGTGTGGGGGGGGGGGGGGGGCTTTGAGTGTGTATGCAAATGTTTATGTATGTGCTTGCTTGTGTGTCTCTGTGTGTGTGTGTGTTGAATCTTCTCTTAAGTCACAATAATTCTGTGGGGAGTGTGGCTCACAGAGTTCAGCTGATCCCATGTGACGGGCCAACTCTTCAAAGAGCGACAGCCTTGTTAAAACGCACCGCAGGAGCCCGAAATAAATAAATAAACCTGCGGAAAAAGGAAAGAGAGCACGGGGAAAAAATCAACACAATGACACCCCGTTTGTCTAACAATGTACCGCCTGCCGGGGTTTTAAAATATTAAAATGTCTGGATTTTTTTTTTGTTCCTTCTAATTAGGATATGTGTTGTGTGACTTTTCACTGTCAAGTGTGTTTGAAACTGTTATATTTCATTTTCGTTGATAGCAATTTGAACGTCCTTTGGAGAAACATCTTGTTCCACGTGTCAGTACAAAGGCATGCTTCTTTTTTGAGCCGCTTCCTTTCCTATAATTCTTTTCCTTTTTTACCAGGCTTTTTTTCAGATTCTGTTGCGGGTGAGGCTGTTAAAAGTATGTGCGTCACTTCATGTGTGTACCTACTGTTAAAGTTTTAGGAACTAAAAGAACTCACGACTTAGGCAATTATTACTTCCTTGACATCACTAAGCAAATGGGGTCAAATAAAAACGTGACGTGTAGAAATGACCTGCTGCTACGTCTCTGAGGAGTCCCCGGTCAACAAGCTCTTGCAGATTTACTGCAGAATGCGACGTTTGTCCGTATACGTCGCATTTTGAAGGTTCAAAACTACCGAGAGTCAATTGATGCACCTGTGTGTCAATCTAATTAACGTAATCATTAAAACAATCTTAAAAATCCCTGTTTAAGCTAGAGATATATGTTTTCTGCACGGGCTGCATCTCGATCTGCCACATCCACCGATGTCGGTCTTCCGCATCTGATGTGGAAAGTGGCAGAGCTACAGCTCTGTTGGTCAGACATTCCGAAAATCGGTCTTCTCACGAAAATGTCTGTAACGGTTTTGCCAACAGATGAATATGGAAAGATGAGGCTCTGTGGAAAGATGAGGCTGTCGCGCATACTATAGTGTTCTCCGTTTTGTTCTACGACCCCAACTAGTGTCACTGGACTTGTCTGAAGGTAACCCGGGAACCGGTTGAAAAAATGTATGGAAGTATGAAAGGGGTTACATTTGTGTAGATTTGTTTCTCCTTGATATATAACAGAAAACCTGTTTCCATTAAGTTTAGGCATTCATTCCAAATGGTTCATGTTTGGAATAGTCTTAAAACTAAAACAATTCCATGGTTAAGTTAAGGCATTCATTCCAAAACACTGGGATTTAGAACGCCCCCTGACTGTAAGTGTAAATCACCATATTGGCAATGTTGCATCACTGGCAGGAGAGAACATTTTCAAACAAAAATGGCTGAATTTACAGAGTAGCTCCGAGTCTGAGAATTAGTTTATTACAGAGAATGAAATAATGTTAACTAGGGAGCCAATAAACCTACTGAAGCTGTTAATGTTTGAGTCGATCGTTGCCTCAGTTCAAAGAGTTCGTAGCTACACAGACATGAAACACCTCAGCTAGAAGGTGGGCGTAGCCAAACACTAACTGGTGTGAGTGGGGATGCTGCCGGATAATGGCTAGAGTCGGAGTGTGTGTGTGTTGTAGAGAGATGGTGGTGATACAGCACAAAATCCCAGCGGATGGTGATGTAATACATCCAGTCAGAGGTTCCCGTCAGTCTGTCTGGATGGTGATGTAATACATCCAGTCAGAGGTTCCTGTCAGTCTGTCTGGATGGTGATGTAATACATCCAGTCAGAGGTTCCTGTCAGTCTGTCTGGATGGTGATGTAATACATCCAGTCAGAGGTTCCCGTCAGTCTGTCTGAATGGTGATGTAATACATCCAGTCAGAGGTTCCTGTCAGTCTGTCTGGATGGTGATGTATTACATCCAGGTCAGAGGTTCCTGTCAGTCTGTCTGGATGGTGATGTAATACAGCCAGTCAGAGGTTCCCGTCAATCTGTCTGGATGGTGATGTATTACATCCAGGTCAGAGGTTCCTGTCAGTCTGTCTGGATGGTGATGTAATACATCCAGTCAGAGGTTCCCGTCAGTCTGTCTGGATGGTGATGTAATACATCCAGGTCAGAGGTTCCTGTCAGTCTGTCTGGATGGTGATGTATTACATCCAGGTCAGAGGTTCCTGTCAGTCTGTCTGGATGGTGATGTAATCCATCCAGTCAGAGGTTCCTGTCAGTCTGTCTGGATGGTGATGTATTCCATCCAGTCAGATGTTTCTGTCAGTCTGTCTGGATGGTGATGTATTACATCCAGTCAGAGGTTCCTGTCAGTCTGTCTGGATGGTGATGTAATACATCCAGTCAGAGGTTCCTGTCTGTCTGTCTGGATGGTGATGTAATACATCCAGTCAGAGATTCCTGTTAGTCTGTCTAGATGGTGATGTAATACATCCAGTCAGAGGTTCCTGTCAGTCTGTCTGGATGGCGATGTATTTATTGGATGTGTCCTGGCAAAAGAGGTTGCTCAACCAGTCAGCAGCTGATGTGCAGTTAAATAATTGGTTAAATGTTGCTTGATTATAAATTGTTTAAGGTTAATATCAGTAGTGGATAGGTGCTCAATATATACAATCAGTAACCTATAACGTTGTTTAGTGCGATGGTAACACATTCACCTTGAGATTAGACGACCGGAGTTGGAATCGCAGACAGCATCATGATTCATGAAATCTCATTCTAACCAATAATGGTTAGAATTATAAATTATAAATACATTGTAATTTAGTTTCGGTATCAGACTAACTCTTCTTATGATTTTGTTTACGGAGCATACAGGCAGTTTATCACCAGTTCATCCAATGGGCACAAGGGAGAATTGGACGAGGTGTACGGTGTCTCAAAACAGCAGGACTGGGACAAAGTAGAACATCCGTTTGAAACGGGTAAACAAAATCTGTGTAAAAGCAATTCCACTCTGATTCCCATTACGGATGGGTGTATCTTTGAATTCGCTGTTGAATTCAAAGATACACCATTTTCGGAACACCAGCCAGCTCCCCCAGAGTGATCAATAGTATATCTTGGTTCGCACTGTGATGATTATGATTCTGAACTCTCAGGTTCATACAGCGAGTTATGGTCTTCAGTGATCTCACTCTCCGTCAGCTACATATTTGGTGTATAGGGGCAGGACTCAGTTGTATACTGATGGTCGTTAGCTCAATCTAGCTGGGCCCCGAGCTCTTTAGTGATGGTCCCTGTGGACCTCTTCTCCACCTCAGCACAGGAACACTCTGGAACCCAGGTGTCAGTTTTGGCATGCTGTACTAACCGTTCTTTCCTGTTGGTAGAAAACAGTTAAGGCATCTATTAGGCTATAGTTATGTTCAAGAATCACTGCATATACTTGAAATAAACAATAGCCGTAGAAATAACATGGACTTGCATGTACTGTACCTCCTCTGCCTCCTGCACAGTCTCCCAAGGAATGAAAACATTTTCTGCAGATGAAAATGTCATCCTGAAAACACACAAACATTTGTTTAAGGACGCTATGGGACCTGGCCAAAAGCCGGGGAAAATGCAGAGCGCCGAATTCAAATAAATTACTATAAAAATCTAACTTTCATTACATCACACATGCAAGAGAGCAAATTAAAACTACACGTTTTGTGAATCCAGCCAACATGTCAGATTTCAAAAAGGCTTTTCGGCGAAAGCAAATGATGACATTATCTGAGGATAGCACCTCCGTAAACAAAGAGAGAAACCATATTTCAACCCTGCAGGCGCGACCAAAACGCAGAAATAAAACATATAATTAATGCCTTACCTTTGACGAGCTTCTTTTGTTGGCACTCCAATATGTCCCATAAACATCACAAATGGTCCTTTTGTTCGATTAATTCCGTCGATATATATCCAAAATGTCCATTTATTTGGCGTGTTTGATCCAGAAAAACTCTGGTTCCAACTTGTGCAACGTGACTACAAAATATCTTAAATGTTAACTGTAAACTTTACCAAAACATTTCAAGGTACTTTTGTATTACAACTTTAGGTATTTTTTTACGTAAATAATCAATACAATTGAAGACGACTTGATCTGTGTTCAATACAGGAGGAAAACAAACTGTAGCTAGCTTTCTGGTCAAGCGCCTCTATCTAACAGTACACATCAAGTGACCCTCGTTCAAGATGGCCGTACTTCTTCATTACAAAAAGGAATAACCTCAACCAATTTCTAAAGACTGTTGACATCCAGTGGAAGCGATAGGAACTGCAAGAAGGTCCCTGAAAATCTGGATTCCCAATGAAACCTCATTGAAAAGAGAGTGACCTCAAAAAAAATCTGAATGGTTTGTCCTCAGGGTTTCACCTACTAAATAAGTTATGTTATACTCACAGACATGATTCAAACAGTTTTAGAAATGTCAGAGTGTTATCTATCAAAATCAACTAATAATATGCATATCTTATCTTCTGGGGATGAGTAGCAGGCAGTTGAATTTGGGCATGCATTTCATCCGGACGTGAAAATACTGCACCCTGTCACCAAGAAGTTAAGACAACTGAACCCAAATATATCAGTTGGGATTAACAAGCTACCTGTTTTGTATGCTTTGTCAACACACACAAAAACACACACACACACACACAGCAAATATAGGGACAATTATTTTTCAGCAAATATTTGTCAACAAAATGTATTACAGATCTGTCAACAAAATGTATTACAGTACTTGACTATCTGAGGTGGAAGCTCGCTACACTAACTACATAATAACAGGGGTACATGGAGAAACTGTGTTGCAATTTTAGATACAGTTTGCTAACGTTATTTGCTGGCGGGTTTTACACAAAACACTTCAGACGCAATTAGCTAGTTACCTTCAACTAGAGATGCAACACAGTTGTCCTGTGTCTAAACGCTAGCCTAGTCAACAACAGTCATGACCGGTTAACATTACCACAGGCTCCATTGCATTGACAGGCGTTGCCTCGTTCGTTCGGTCGCTTTTGCTTGACTCCAAAGTCAGCGATGTTGATGATCTTCAGTCGTTAACCCCTACACCATAACCCTCTACATTTCAAACGGAGGCACAAGGCTTCAACTTAGACCTATGACTACTTTCCATTCGGAAACTCCCGGTTGCCGTATCGAAAGTGCCCTTCATCACAAAGTCTGCCTCCGCGAAGTGCTGTCTGCAGATCCTGCTTGCTCGAGCTGGCACATCCTTCCTCTTCAGGACTTGCAGCCACTTCTTCAAAAGTTGTGGTTCCTTGGGCAGCCGATGGTAGTTTCCGGAGGGATTTTTGCTGGAGCCAATTCATACAGCCTGGCACTATACAGTTCATGTTTGAATTACTACTTGTTGTCACCATCTCCGTTGTCCGCTCCTAACCTCACTCTCTTCGATTCACTCGACCACAGACAACACCACAGACAATTTGCTGATGCCTGCCAGAAATGGCGTCAGTCGTCACTATGGCAATTTAAAATGGCACTGACCAAATATGGAGAGGTTTTTATGTTAAATGCACATGTTTGGTATTAGTGGATTGAATACATCTCTTTACTTAGATTTAATACGTAAAGTGTTTCCATTCCCCTTTAAGGGTTAAGGTTTGGGATAGGGGGAAAAAACACACAGCAAAAATGACACCCATCCTCCATCCTCTTCCACAGTTCCCTTGCAAAACCCATTCCTACTTGATGGTAATAACGCTCACCGTTGCCCCGAGTGATTTTAAAGGCATCTCCGACGTCCTGGGGACCTGGACGGACGTCGAATTTCGAAGTGGATCTTGTGTGACCTGGCTACTCTGGTGGCCTAGCGTCTCTCCACAAAACCTTCTAATTATAACAACATGAAGGCAGCACAGGAGGAAGGAAGCCACACAACACCATGCACCTGCATTTACAGAGGATTAATCCTGTGATGAAATGTGTATTAGACAGGATCAGAGTCTCCAGCTCACGGCATCAAAGATGTAAAAGAATGCCAGGTTGGTTATTTCATAATGATACTCCCCTCCTACATTTGGGGATTTTGTAAGAAGTCAAACTGACAGCTTGTCAATAATTTCTCTAACCATAGTCAAAAGACTGAAAGAATAACTGCCAAACCGGTGTTAGTCTGAAGGGATTTGTGTCTTGTCTGTCTACAGGAAAAAGGGGATGATGAGAGGACAAACTGTATGCTTTATTGACAGAGAGGATAGAATTTACTCAGTCTTTCCTCCATATTAAAACGGAAAGAAGAAAAACGGAGAAAAGGGCAACAAATCACCATAGACTCCAAAAAGGTTAATCCGTCCAGAGCCTCCCTCTTGGTGTGTGCGTTGAAGACGTGTACAACTCCAAGGTTGGGAATTAAGTCTGTTCAAAGCGGTGCGGGGGGATCATGTTAGGGAAAGGTCTCCGGGCTTTCTACAGGAACCAGTGTGTGGGTTAGGATTTAGAGAGATAAATTAGCGATTGGCGGACGTATGCGGTGGGCAGAGGAACAAAGCCCAAATCAAATTTCACCCGTCTGTCCCTTCAATATTACTGGACATCGCAAACCCTCCCTGAGAACCCTGGGTGAGAAGAAAGTAATTCAGGGGAAATCAGAAACGGTCTCGCGCCACTTCTCTCACAGACAGTTGCTGCTTTCTCTGCACAAACTAATCTGGACCAATTTCCCATATGCTTGACACGTACGTTCCACAATATAACTACTGTTTTGTCACTTAGGGTTTGTATGATTTTGATAAAAGGATTTTCATTTGATTGGCCGTGCTGGTTATGCTGTTCCAATGGCACTTTTCTATTGGAATGGAATTGCAGGAACAAGAAAGAGTAAGTACCCAGCCTTGAGACACAACCAGGTTTAAACTGTAATACTGATGTTGACTTGTCATCCATCAGATTGGGAGATAACAACAGCAAACAGACATCATAATCTATTGCATGGGAGAGAGAGAGAGAACGAGAGAGAGAACGAGAGAGAGAGAGAGAGATATTTCAGATGGCTATGAATGTGAGGACGCATGCTTATTATAAAACATCATTTTTCAGGTGGTTATGAATGTAATGACACATACTTATTATAAATCATCATTTAACATGAGATAAAACCAGTGGCAGGTGTACCATTAGGCAGAAGAGGCAATTGCCTCAGGCCTCATGTCATCAAGGGGTAATCCATTTGTAATCATTCAGCCGAATATTAATTCATAACAGATCAATAATTGATTTACATATATAAGCAGACACTGACTATACCAAACATAAGGAATACCTCCCTAATAAGTTGCACCCCCCTTTGAGACATTTGATTGGACTATTATGAGAAAAACTTGGATTATATTAATATAGACAGACATATATAAAGAGAGACAAAGAAAGAGAGAGTGAGTTTGTGAGGCGGCATACGTATTATCTCATACACCCCACTACACCCTTGAGGACTGGTCCAGGGGGGTGGGTCACCCAGCAACTTCTGAACTCTCATTATCTCCTCAAAGTTGTGGCCATGTTTGAAAATTACATTTAATTTTTATGCAGAATTTTCCCACTCATGATGAAAAGACCCAATGCCCTCTTCTGTTTGTATCCTGTCCTGTCCTCTCTGTGCTGCAGCTGTAGTAATGTATGACCTGGTGGAGGAATAGGCAACGTTATACCAAGACAATTAGAGAGATGGCTCTGGAAGTCAAATTTAAAAGACCCCTCTGTGTCAGTGTGTGTGTGTGTGTGGTGTGTGTGTGTGTGTGTGTGTGTCTGTGTTCCAGTACTAGTGGAGCCTGGTAGGGGGACACGACAGGGCCAGGTCAAGGTGAAGGAGACACAGTATGAATGGGCACGAGTACGGTTTTAGAATGTGATGACGCGCTGTGTGCAGATAGCCAAGAATTGTTTTTAATCTGACCATTTGAGCCAATGGGTCGAATACATAAACCTACAAAATCATCTGTAACTGTTGACCAAACACCACATAAAATTGTAGCAGCTCAGGGCACCATGAACCATTATTGGGTATTGCTGTCCTCTTCCCTCTTTCTGGAAATAGTCCAGTGTCTTCAATCATCTGTCTGTTTTCCTCATGTACAGATGTAGGATCTTAAATTAATCACGCTTTTGTTGCACGGCAGTAAATGCAAACTTATATTGTATTCGAGATTTAAAAAGGCCTTCGAAGTATTGTAATTTCCACTTTAAAATGTCAGACTTTTCTGTAACAACAATATATATGAACCCCTACAAAAAACTGTCCTTTACTTGTAATCCACTTAATAATTCACATTTCCTGTTGCTGCAGGATTATTTTCCTGCTGTCAGAAACTGGCTCAAATTAAGATCCTACATCTGTACAGTCAAGTGGCTATACAGGAGATGCATGACCTCCCGAGGTGCTCTATTCAAGAGGAGGGCATTAGAAGGACGATTCTCCACCCCGTGGTTATGAAACTATACTGAACAATTTCAGAAACCATTCTAATTCTATACACCATCACAATCAAGGGAAATTATGTTTTAAGTGCAGTATTAGCCTTCGACTGCTCCTTATTAGTAACATGATCGCCAATAAATGCAATAGGAATGTCCATGGGTTACCTTTGCGTTTGTAGTGCTCTGGCTTGGCCTGTGTCAGCGGTGGAACTGTAGCTGGTTCCTTTGATTCCTGTAATGTCTGTATCGAGGAGCATCGACCGGGGAGCCCACCCACCCGCTGATCAACGCCATCATAGGCAATACAGGGCACAGCAGCAGGAAGCAGAAGATTACAGCTGACACAGACACACACATATCCCATACCGCTATCTTGAGATGGTTATTTTTGTCTGGTTGCCATGGATGTTTTGATCAGGACGGATAATCAGACAGACAGACAGACAGACAGACAGAGACAGAGACAGAGACAGAGACAGAGACAGAGACAGAGACAGAGACAGAGACAGAGACAGACAGACAGACAGACAGACAGACAGACAGACAGACAGACAGACAGACAGACAGACAGACAGACAGACAGACAGAGGGTGGCTCTGCTACTATTCACTCCTGATGTGTGTTGTTTGCATTCTAATTTGCACCCTTTTCCCTACATAGCGCATACTATAGGAAATAGGGTGTCATTTGGGATGCACTTTAGTCTTTAGGCGGAGGATACAAACGCATTTGAGTCAATGTATCATTCAACATGATATTACAGTGAGGTTATGTGGGACAGGAGTATTTAGAGAGGTGGGTGAAACTCTACAGCATCCTGCATTCAGGTCATCAGAAACACAACGGGACAAAGGCTTTAGCCCACTATAGAACACAGTATATGCATATGCATGAGCCTGAACGAGAGTGGGAAAATGTGTCCCTTAAAACACAACATCCTCATAATTATACTCTCCAGCCAGAGAAATGGTCCCTTTCAAAAAATATGAAGGAATTATTTAAATGTGGCAAATGTGGCAAACACTGTGTCAAATAATGCCAAAGTTTACATGATACGTACGTGTGACAGTGTGTGTGTGTGTGTGAATGTGTGTGTGTGTACACGCTGTCAATGTGTGTGTACATGCTTGCCCGTGTATGTGAGCCAAGGTTATTGAAGTAAACTCAAACTGAAACCCAGGGCTCTAATCAAGGATACAATCAGATCCGCTATAGCTGACATCCACATAGCAGTTGTTTTGACCGTGTCGGCTGTGGAACTGCGTTACAGCTGTCAAATCTACAGGCGGCTCCTGGCATTATACCTAAAGCGGACACTGCAATTGGCTGCAAAGAGCAGAATCGAGAGAAATCTCATGCAGCCTTGTTTAAGTTTGAACACTGGAATGTGAGATGTAATCTACAACTCGATTAGCCTGATAGAAATAGTCATTATTTTGTTTAATGATTTTTAATGATTTTGGAGTGTCATTATTTCTATGTAGCCTAGACTTTCTGGTTCTGGACTTTAAGACGAGTGGGACAGGTGTGGCTTCATGATAATGATCCCAAAAGCAGCTGCTCACCGATTTGACAGCTCCAATGCAGTTCCAACTCAGACACATCAGCTGTGTGTGTCACGCCCTGGCCTTAGTATTTTGTGTATTCTTTATTATTTTGGTCAGGCCAGGGTATTTATGTGGTGTGTTTTGTCTAGGGTGGTTTAGTGAAGTAGTCTGGGTAAGTCTATGGTTGCCTAGAGTGGTTCTCAATCAGAGGCAGGTGTTTATCGTTGTCTCTGATTGGGAACCATATTTAGGCAGCCATATTCTTTGAGTGTTTTGTGGGTGATTGTTCCTGCTCTGTGTTTGTTTGCACCAGATAGGGCTGTTTTGGTTTTTCATGGTTATTGTTTTTGTATACATGTTTGTATTTTATCATCTTCATTAAAGATGTTTAAAGATAACCACGCTGCATTTTGGTCCTCCTCTCCTTTGACAGAAGAAAACCGTAACAGTGTGGGTCTTGGCTATGGCCGGTTAAAGGTTGACTGAATCTAGGTCAAAACCCAAAATGAATCATAGAAAACGATTTACTAAACTGAAATGAAAGAAACAACTGTACTAAAACTATTATGATTGACTACAACACATAAAATAAAAACCATAATGAATTATGTTCAGTTTTAGTTTTTTAATGGGGTTTTCAGGCATTTTTTTTAATGGGTTTTCAAGCTTTTTTTATGGGGTTTTCAAGCTTTTTTGTATTGGGGTTTTCAAGATTCTGAATCTGGCAGGTCACATTGAGATTGACTTTATCATTTAAAGGTAGACTGAGCGAGATTACTTTGCCACGAACAGCACCGCCAATTATTGTTCACTTTTAAGTGGTAAGGCGAAAGCAACCCATTTTAGACTTAAATCGAGTAGTGAAGTCGGGGGAGGTGCATCTGCGACATGACTTTTGTCAAGTTCATGCAGCTGACACGTGGGTGCAAGTCCCTAGAATAAAACACACTTTGAAAGGCTTTACCAACGATGGATACCGACATGAGAAAAGTGATCTGCTTGAACATGCCCATTGAGATGAGAAGATACACTTTTACACAGTCACACATCTGCACGGGTGCGCTTCATAGTACTACAAAATGGTAGCTATAGGATCAAAACAGCAGAGAAGTTTAGCCTCCGGCTTCAACACTCCTGGTTGTTGCGGAAATTGACCCACTACTACTGTTGGAAACCATGTGTTTGATGTATTTGAAACCCTTCCACTCCGGCCATTACCACTAGCCCGTCCTCCCCAATTAAGGTGTCACCAACCTCCTGTGCTACTGTTTACTTTCTACATCATCTTGCTGAGTCTACCTTTAAACCTAACCAAACCTACCTTATGCATTACTGCCCCACAGTGGCATGCCGTGACATCTCCAAAAACACAAACCCTGCATAACACATATATGGCTCCTAGACTCCCACGCGTAGACTGAAAACTATATATTATAAATACGAAATATACATGTTTTATAAAACCTAAACTACATACAAAACTAGTAAAGTGGATCTGAAAACTAACTGAAACTAAAAAGTGAAACAAAATCTTAAAAAGATAAAAACATATATATATATAACCACGAAACTATAATAACCTTGGTGTGAGTGCTTGTGTGTGTGTGTGTGTGTGTGTGTGTGTGTGTGTGTGTGTGCGTGTGTGTGCGTGTGTGTGAGTGTTCGTGCGTGCGTGCGTGCGTGCGTGCGTGCGTGCGTGCGTGTGTGTGTGTGTGTGTGTAGAGTGGGAAGTACAGTATGGATTGGAGAGTATGTGTGGGAGGTGAGGTGGGGTTCTGTCCCAAACAATACAACACGTTCAATCATAAAACACTTCACTTGACCCAGTCGTGTCCTCAACCGCAGTTAATAAAATAAAATAGCTCTATTCTCCATGTATGAATACACATGATAATGGCATATTCTGGAAGCCTGGGAGTCAAACCGTTGTGTGCGGCTCCATGTTAAACAGTCACTTAACGGAGTGACTGTACATGCTTTTCGCCGCCGTGTCCATGGCAACAGCGGGCGTCCGGTGAACAGGTCTGGGGATGCTTGGCTGCGCACTGTAAGCCTGGTCAGGTGTGAAATTACCTCCGTACCCACTGTCACACCGAGCGTGAACAGAGTTTAACAAAAGAAACGTGGTTAAACCCAGAGATGGACTCTCTGTTATACTAGTGCTACAACGGTTGAAACAGAGCTTCTCGCTCAGATACCACAGTCACAAATGAAAGAGGAGATCCTCCCTGAATTACTAATGTAATGCTTAAAACAGACTCACTGAAGTACTAGCCGTGTGTGTGTGTGTGTGTGTGTGTGTGTGCATGCTTTTCTTCTTCATAATAGTACCAGATAGGAGTTACTTGGCTTGTAATCATAGCGGAACTCTTTTTGGTCCTACATAGAACCTCTCCTAAGGGGTTCTATAAGGTGTTATAGAACCCCAAGGGGTTGTATAACCAAAAAAGGGTTATGCTACGGTTACAACACTTTTGGGGGCTTTATAGAACAGTTGCTTATGGTTATTTATAGATCCTTTATGGAGAATGGTTCTATAAAGAACCGTTTTTAAAAATTCTGGTCAGCCATATTATATTGTTCAAATTCAGTATTATTGTGTTAATTGACAAGTTGAATCAAGTGAGCTACCTCTGGAACAGCTGGGGGTCCCTGAGGAGAGAGTTGAGAACAAACGGACTAATTTAGTCAACCGTTCTCACTTGACACTAGACGTAGTCATATATAAGACATGCAATGGAAACACACAACACATTAGATCAACTAGATTGACACTCTCGGCGGTTGCAAAAAAGAGCTGTGAGCAAATCACGCCCCAAGATATTCTACCCCAAATATTGCCTCCACTACATGATCTGTAAAGAACCATTGAAGAGCTCACGGGATTATTTGCTCATTGTGGTTCCGCATAGAACTGTGACCTTTCCTCAAAGAACTCTTCAGGAACCTTTATTTTTTTGAGTGTGTACTGATTATGCGCGTCTCCAAAAAGTAATCACATCTCTTGACTTTTTCCACGTTTTGTTGAGATACAGCCTGAATTTGAAATGGATTCGATTTAGATTTCTTTTGTCAACGGCCTACACATAATAAACCATATTGTCATCATGGAATTATTTTTTTAAGAATGTTTACAAATGAATTTAAAATGAAAAGCTGAAATGTCTTGAATAAACAAGTATTCAACCCCTTTGTTATGGCAAGCCTAAATAAGTTCAGGAGAAGACATTTACAGTGCCTTGCGAAAGTATTCGGCCCCCTTGAACTTTGCGACCTTTTGCCACATTTCAGGCTTCAAACATAAAGATATAAAACTGTATTTTTTTGTGAAGAATCAACAACAAGTGGGACACAATCATGAAGTGGAACGACATTTATTTCAAACTTTTTTAACAAATCAAAAACTGAAAAATTGGGCGTGCAAAATTATTCAGCCCCCTTAAATTAATACTTTGTAGCGCCACCTTTTGCTGCGATTACAGCTGTAAGTCGCTTGGGGTATGTCTCTATCAGTTTTGCACATCGAGAGACTGAACTTTTTTCCCATTCCTCCTTGCAAAACAGCTCGAGCTCAGTGAGGTTGGATGGAGCGCATTTGTGAACAGCAGTTTTCAGTTCTTTCCACAGATTCTCGATTGGATTCAGGTCTGGACTTTGACTTGGCCATTCTAACACCTGGATATGTTTATTTTTGAACCATTCCATTGTAGATTTTGCTTTATGTTTTGGATCATTGTCTTGTTGGAAGACAAATCTCCGTCCCAGTCTCAGGTCTTTTGCAGACTCCATCAGGTTTTCTTCCAGAATGGTCCTGTATTTGGCTCCATCCGTCTTCCCATCAATTTTAACCATCTTCCCTGTCCCTGCTGAAGAAAAGCAGGCCCAAACCATGATGCTGCCACGACCATGTTTGACAGTGGGGATGGTGTGTTCAGTGTGATGAGCTGTGTTGCTTTTACGCCAAACATAACGTTTTGCATTGTTGCCAAAAAATTCAATTTTGGTTTCATCTGACCAGAGCACCTTCTTCCACATGTTTGGTGTGTCTCCCAGGTGGCTTGTGGCAAACTTTAAACAACACTTTTTATGGATATCTTTAAGAAATGGCTTTCTTCCTGCCTCTCTTCCATAAAGGCCAGATTTGTGCAATATACGACTGATTGTTGTCCAATGGACAGAGTCTCCCACCTCAGCTGTAGATCTCTGCAGTTCATCCAGAGTGATCATGGTTCTCTTGGCTGCATCTCTGATCAGTCTTCTCCTTGTATGAGCTGAAAGTTTAGAGGGACGGCCAGGTCTTGGTAGATTTGCAGTGGTCTGATACTCCTTCCATTTCAATATTATCGCTTGCACAGTGCTCCTTGGGATGTTTAAAGCTTGGGAAATCTTTTTGTATCCAAATCCGGCTTTAAACTTCTTCACAACAGTATCTCGGACCTGCCTGGTGTGTTCCTTGTTCTTCATGATGCTCTCTGCGCTTTTGACGGACCTCTGAGACTATCACAGTGCAGGTGCATTTATACGGAGACTTGATTACACACAGGTGGATTGTATTTATCATCATTAGTCATTTAGGTCAACATTGGATCATTCAGAGATCCTCACTGAACTTCTGGAAAGAGTTTGCTGCACTGAAAGTAAAGGGGCTGAATAATTTTGCACACCCAATTTTTCAGTTTTTGATTTGTTAAAAAAGTTTGAAATATCCAATAAATGTCGTTCCACTTCATGATTGTGTCCCACTTGTTGTTGATTCTTCACAAAAAAATACAGTTTTATATCTTTATGTTTGAAGCTTGAAATGTGGCAAAAGTTCGCAAAGTTCAAGGGGGCCGAATACTTTCGCAAGGCACTGTAAGTCACATAATACGTTGCATGGACTCCGTGTGCAATAATAGCATTTAATACGATGTTCAAATGACTACCTCATCTCTGTACCCCACACAATTGTCTGGAAGGTCCCTCAGTCGAGCAGTGAATTTCAAACACATATTCAAACACAAAGACTAGGGAGGTTTTCCAATTGTTTGCAAAGAAGGGCACCTATTGGCAGATGAAAAAAGGGGAAAAACAGACATTGAATATCCCTTTGAGCAAGGTGAAGTTATGAATTATACTTTGGATGGTGTATCAATACACCCATTCACTACAAATATGCAGGCGCCATTTCTAACTCAGTTGCCGGAGAGAAAGGAAACCGCTCAAGGATTTCAGCAATATGCCAATGGTTACAGAGTTTAAAACCTCAAAAATCTAAGCCATTTGGGTGGAGTGGGGGGGCTAACATATGGAAAAATTTAGCTATTTGATTTTGAATTTGATGACCCCTTAAGGGATATTAAAAAATATATATATGTACAAATGATTTGATAAAATATTGAATTTGACCTTTATTACTGTTTACGGGATGTCTCATGGTCTGACAAACAGCACACTAGCTCTGCCACATTTCACTGTAGATGTGGAAGGCCGAAATAGGCGGATTCGGTGGACTGAGCTAAGCCCTTGCAGAAACTGATATCTCTAGTTTAAACTGATGGATTTTAATGGGGATTTTTAAAATTACGTTATTCACAGGCTGACTACACCGTTCGCTTTGGGTGTGGAAGCGTTGTAAAATACATTTAGAAATCTATGTTATTCAATTATTGCACCCACACTGCTCGTGCGCACCAACGAGCGTCTGCGTTGCCAAGGGCTAAAATAGAAATCCGTTCTATTCAGACACAGATCGCGCTGCAAGTCCTGCCTTTCCCATCTCCTCATTGGTTATAACCACGTGGGTGACTAAAAGACGAACGAGGTCAGTGGCAGTAATCCACCTAAGTTATGGAAGTTGCCAATCGCAATATAGTCAAGAGAAGAAAAAGCCTGGAAGGAAGAGAGAGGACTAGAAACGATTCAGTCGACCGTTTTATGTGTGGATTAATTGGCAGAGTAGAGGACCTTGTGCATTTCGGGTAAAATAACAACTCAATGTTCATATCCCAGAACAAATTAGCTAGCAACACCAGGCTAGATAAATAGGATTAGCTATCAAGTGCAAGTTAACTAGCTAAATTGCCATAAATGTTTAATGCTTTTCGACATGTCCCCAAATTTATATATTTGGTTCAGAATTTGTTTTGGTATTTTAACCTGCGTGTCGAGATCGCGTTTGGTGTGGGGGGACAAAATACATTTATGCACGATGGCGCACGCACACAGTCGGTTTGGTTTCCGTGTTAGATTGAAGCAAGGATGCGTCAATAGAGTCTTAAGGATTTTTAATGACTGTGATAGGAGAAAATAATAGCTGTGATAGGCGTAAACTGAGGATGGATCAACGACGTTGTAGTTACTCCACAATACTAATCTAATTGACAGAATGAAAAGAAGGATGCCTGTACAGAATAAAAATATTCAAGAATATGCATCCTGTTTGCAACAAGGCACTGAAGTCATACAGCAAAAGAAGTGGCAAAGAAATTAACTTTTTATTCTGAATACAAAGTTCTATGTTTGAGGTAAATCCAACACAATACATCACTGAGTACCACTCGGCATATTTTCAGGCATGGTGGTGGCTGCATCATGTTATTGGTATGCTTGTAATCATTAAGGACTAGGGAGTTTAAATCAAATACAAGTAAACAGAATAGAACTAAGCACAGACAAAATCCTAGAGGAAAATGTGGTTCCAACTGCTTTCCAACAGACATTGGGAGATAAATTCACCTTTCAGCAAGGCAATTACCTAAAACACAAGGCCAAATATACACTGAAATCGACAATGAATGTTCCTGACTGGCGTAGTTACAGTTTTCACTTAAATCGGCTTGAAAATCTATGGCAAGACTAATGGGCAAATAGGTGTGCAAAGCTCTTAGAGACTTACCTTGAAAGACTCACAGCTGTAATCGCTGCCAAAGGGGATTCTAACGTATTGATTCAGTGGGGTGAATACTTATCTAATCAAGATACACTGAGTGTACAAAACATTATGAACACCGGCTCTTTCCATGACATAGGCTGACCAGGTGAATCCAGGTGGAAGCGATGATCCCTTATTGATGTCATTTGTTAATACATCCACTTCAATCAGTGTAGATGAAGGGGAGGAGACAGGTTAAAGAAGGATGTTTAAGCCTTGAGACAACTGAGACATGTGTGCCATTCAGAAGGTGAATGAGCAAGACAAGATATTGAAGTGCCTTTGAACAGGGTATGGTAGTTGGTGCCAGGCGCACCATTTTGTGTCAATAGTTGCAATGCTGCTGGGTTTTTCAAAGTATGGTCCACCGCCCAATGGACATCCAGCCAACTTGACATAACTGTGGGAAGCATTGGAGACAACATGGGCCAGCATCCCTGTGGAACGCTTTCAACACCTTGTAGAGTCCATGCCCCAACGAACTGAGATTGTTCTGAGGGCAAAAAGTGTGTGTGGTGGGGGGGTGCAACTCAATATTAGGAAGGTGTTGTTAATGTTTTGTACACTCTGTGTATATTCAGTGTTTATTTTCAATAAAATAAAAATGTAAATGTTAAAATTCTTCTTTCACTTTGACATTACAGATAATTTAGTGTAGATCATTGACAACAACAAAAAAAGACAACATTCATTTTAAAACCCCTTTGTAACACAACAAAACGTGGGAAAAGTAAATGGATGTAAATCGTTTCTGGGGGCGCTATACACTGTACATGTATGTGTGTCTTTGGCTGTATGTGTCCATATAGGTGGCAGGTAGCTTAGTGGTAGAGAGCGTTGGGCCAGTAACTGAAAGGTTCCTCGATCGAATCCCTGAGCTGACATGGTAAAAATCGGTTCTTTCTGAACAAAGCAGTTAACCCACTGTTCCTAGGCCGCCATTGTAAATAAGAATTTGTTCTTAACTGACTTGCCGAGTTAAATAGAAAAAATATGTGTACAGCTGCTCCCGAGATGTCCTAGTGAGCTGGATGAGCAGATAGATATGCTGTGACAGACAGGAGTAGACAGAAGGAGGGTGACACGTTGTAGCTCACGCCTCATTGGAGGTCACTGCTGTGCTAACTGTAAAAAGGACCAGAGGGCAAGGGAAGCAGAAACAAGAGCATGGAGGGAGACGGAGGAAGGGGCGGAGCCATGTCCGACCATGTATGAGCAGCAGGAAATATAGCTCCAACACTTACTTCGATGGGGTTCATTCCAAGTCATGTCTTGAATGGCTGTAGGTGTGAATGCCTTTTCTCTAAGGAGTGACTGTGAGTTTCTAATTGTTCATACAAAGGTGGCAAACATGGAGGCTTTACAGATGTCAGTTCAGAAATGTTCAGTAGGAACGTTTCATGAGCTGCAATATAATGTGGTATTTTTTTTTTTTTTTTTACCAGACATGAGTAAGAGGGGTTCAATGTGATTTAATGCACTGTATGTGACTCGCCTCCTCCACAACTCGATACTCCTTTTGACTTGGGACTTTAGAAGCACATCAAGGCATGGTGACGAACACTCAAACTGCATCTCAATGATATACATATTCTGAGGAATTAGTGTTTTTCCCAGGACACTTAGAGCTACAGTAGAAATGTGCAGAACATGAGAATCTGCCGGAGTGGCGGAGCGCCATCTTCCCCAACAAACGGAGAGGGTTTCACTTCCAACGTCCCCCCTCCCCACACACACAACCTGTTGGTAAACTATAAACAGCCATTGTAACAGAGACCAGCAGTGGAGAATACCATTGGGACCAGACCAGGAAGTTACTGTACTGTACAGGCTGCATATTCATGTTCTGCACATATTATAGATTAACAAACACATACAGTAAACAGCCTCTTTCTGGAATAATTGTGGAAGGAAAAATGTTGTTGTTGCAGCCCATGATTATTCATCATGTGTTTTTATTGCTGCGTAGTTTTAGAACCTGTTGATGAACCGGCCCTGCCTTTTGATAAGAACGTTCTCTGTAGAACCCTAAAATGTACTGCTCTTTGAATGGTCAGAGTAGTGGTACAAAAGGTAAACAGGATAGCATGAGCTGGGAATATACTACTGTTCATTAGACATGCTTTCTTGAAGACCGAAAGTTTGTTTACCGTCCGGTGAGTTGGCCGTAGCTTCTCTTGGCCAAACCAAACGAACACATACGGACCTCAGTCTGATTGGGAACCTCTTGAGCAGGCCTACAGCTGTTCCATTTGGAACCCGGTATTAACAAATCCATTGGCACAACGGCCAGGTTCACAACACGGCAACCGTTGCCTTGACGATGAGCCAGCCAGGACAGATCCCTGCGAGTATTCCTGTCTGTCTGTCTGTCTCTACCTGACACATCTCAGGTAGATATTCATTAGAATCATCTGTCGGCCAGTTGACTTGTTGCCACCCCACGGATACAGTGTGGCGCTAAGCATGTGCGAGTAGTGAGATGTCTGTCTAAAACGACACTCGTCCGTCTGTGAGAGACAGGGTTCCCCTCTTCTGCTCTTCTGTCCCCTTATCTCCTCTCCTCTCCCTTCCCCTCCTCTCCTCTTGGCTTGGGGAGGCCAGACAGCTTGTGTGTGATGCCTGTTGATGTCTCTGCTTCCCCTAGCCCCTCCGTATGTCCACACAGACAGCACGCGCACACACACACACACATCACAGATCCCATCTCAGCAGCGTGCTTGCATGGCTTGGCTCACACAGCCTCACACAAACCCTCACCCTGTTAGCCTAACATGAACCTCTGGCTCCCCACCTCCCACTATTCGCTACAGTAGCATGCCCCCTCTTGGCTGTCACCCTTTGTGGTTCCCCTAACATGCCCCATGATGTTCCTTGGCTCCTACCCAGCTATCTTAGAATATCACCATCGTTCATGTCTACTGCCCTGCTATCCTTCTAGTTCCTTGGTCCCTGTTCATACTTCCTCTCCCTACACCATTTGATGTTTTTTTTCTCTTTCTACCTCTGTGTCTTGCTTGTGCAACCCCAAATCTATTCTGCATCGCTCTCTGTCACCCCCCCCCCTTTCTCTATTCCCTCTCTCTCTCCTTCCTCTTCCCTCCCTTGCTCCCTCGTTCTCTCCTTCTCTCTGTGTGTTCTCTGGCCCGTGGCCGATAGCTAATGGCATGTTTCCTCTGTCAGAGGGCGCCTCCCCAGATGATCCTATCTCTTCATCACACCTCTTTGTGCCACCCGCCCGCCCCCAGATGCATTTTGGTCATTTTCTGTGCTGGTTGTTTTGGCAGCGGCTCAGTGAGCCGTCACAGCCGTTTAACAGTTCAGGCCTCACCGGCTCACCTCGCGCTGCGGTCCTGCCAGGGCACCGGCCTCGTCTTGTATACCCTGACCGTGAATAACTGATGCAGAAACGGATTCAGATATTTTGGGAGGTGGCAAATAAGCATGGGATTTGTGGCTGTCCCAGGAAATCGATCAGTTCTCTGTTGCAACTGAGTAATCTAAGGAATTGCATTTTCCCTCTGTAAATATATTGATAGATTGTAAATTACCGCTTTATTTAAGTGTTTCACATTTTTACTGTTTAATATAATTATATAATATTAGCATGAAAAGATATCCTTCTAGACTGACAGTACAGGTGCTATGTAGAACCTTAAAGGATTCTTTGTCTGTTCCCTTTGAAGAGGCCTTTTTAGTTAGTAAGTTTAGTAAGTTATTTTTGTATGAGAGTGTAATTAGTTGGTGGTCAGTAGGAATGTGTAATCCCAATAATTTAAGGCCTCTCCTGACTGAGAAGAAGTCTTGGGATATGGGCATAGGAGCACGGACAAATCCTGGCTGATGGAAAAGTACTGAAGTACATCTTTGTGGAAGGGGGGAGGGGGGGGGGGTGAGAGCTGAAGGTATAATTGGGAAATGCACTGTCTTGAATGTATGGATACAGTTGTACTGAGTAAAAATTTGAAACTTCACTCTGAGTTGGGGCTCTTTTGTACGATAAATGTGTTTATTGTATATTGAGCTATTGGTCTTCTTTGTATCAATACAGACCGATGGTTTAGCCTGCACTGATATTAGAAAGAGCCACCTGGGCACACCTGAGCCCAAACCAATCCTAAAATGTATGAGATTCTATAAAGAAAGGAAAACTTTGTCAAGGGGAGAACAACACCGGTTTAGCTGTGTGGGAATCATCATCTGTGGAGGTATTGTTTTGACAGCAGTCAGGGACGGTTATAGGAGATGTCAACCATACAGAACCTCTCTCTCTCTCTCTCTCTCTCTCTCTCTCTCTCTCTCTCTCTCTCTCTCTCTCTCTCTCTCTCTCTCTCTCTCTCTCTCTCTCTCTCTCTCTCTCTCTCTCTCTCTCTCTCTCTCTCTCTCTCTCTCTCTCTCTCTCTCTCTCTCTCTCTCTCTCTCTCTCTCTCTCTCTCTCTCTCTCTCTCTCTCTCTCTCTCTCTCTCTCTCTCTCTCTCTCTCTCTCTCTCTCTCTCTCTCTCTCTCTCTCTCTCTCTCTCTCTCTCTCTCTCTCTCTCTCTCTCTCTCTCTCTCTCTCTCTCTCTCTCTCTCTCTCTCTCTGAATGGCACCGAAAAGGATCATAAACATGCTGATGTCATGGCCGACGCCTCGCAGCCGTGCACCGCCATGTGACCTTCAGCCTCTCAGACCCTCACCCACACTCTCTTTCACTCACACACACTGCACTGATGTTAAAGCACTTTGCCTGATAAAGGGCTTATTATCTGTGAGATTCAAGGACCCATGGACCACAAGTGAGGGAGAAAGATAAACACACATCTGCTATGGTCAAGTCAGGGAGAAAGATCGATCGATAAACACACATCTGCTAGGGTCAAGTCAGGGAGAAAGATCGATAAACACACATCTGCTAGGGTCAAGTCAGAGAGAAAGATAAACACACATCTGCTATGGTCAAGTCAGGAAGAAAGATAAACACACATCTGCTATGGTCAAGTCAGGGAGAAAGATCGATAAACACACATCTGCTAGGGTCAAGTCAGAGAGAAAGATAAACACACATCTGCTATGGTCAAGTCAGGAAGAAAGATAAACACACATCTGCTATGGTCAAGTCAGGAAGAAAGATCGATAAACACACATCTGCTAGGGTCAAGTCAGGGAGAAAGATAAACACACATCTGCTAGGGTCAAGTCAGGAAGAAAGATAAACACACATCTGCTATGGTCAAGTCAGGAAGAAAGATCGATAAACACACATCTGCTAGGGTCAAGTCAGGGAGAAAGATCGATAAACACACATCTGCTATGGTCAAGTCAGGAAGAAAGATAAACACACATCTGCTATGGTCAAGTCAGGAAGAAAGATCGATAAACACACATCTGCTAGGGTCAAGTCAGGGAGAAAGATAAACACACATCTGCTAGGGTCAAGTCAGGGAGAATGATAAACACACATCTGCTAGGGTCAAGTCAGGGAGAATGATAAACACACATCTGCTAGGGTCAAGTCAGGGAGAATGATAAACACACATCTGCTAGGGTCAAGTCAGGGAGAAAGATAAACACACATCTGCTAGGGTCAAGTCAGGGAGAAAGATGAACACACATCTGCTAGGGTCAAGTCAGGGAGAAAGATCGATAAACACACATCTGCTAGGGTCAAGTCAGGGAGAAAGATCGATAAACACACATCTGCTAGGGTCAAGTCAGGGAGAATGATAAACACATCTCCTGGGGTCAAGTCAGGGAGAAAGATCAACACAAATCTGCTAGGGTCGAGTCAGGGAGAAAGATCGATAAACACACATCTGCTAGGGTCAAGTCAGGGCGATAGATAAACACACATCTGCTAGGGTCGAGTCAGGGAGAAAGATAAACACACATCTGCTAGGGTCAAGTCAGGGCGAAAGATAAACACACATCTGCTAGGGTCAAGTCAGGGAGAAAGATAAACACACATCTGCTAGGGTCAAGTCAGGGAGAAAGATCGATAAACACACATCTGCTAGGGTCAAGTCAGGGAGAAAGATAAACACACATCTGCTAGGGTCAAGTCAGGGAGAATGATAAACACACATCTGCTAGGGTCAAGTCAGGGCGATAGATAAACACACATCTGCTAGGGTCAAGTCAGGGAGAAAGATAAACACACATCTGCTAGGGTCAAGTCAGGGCGAAAGATAAACACACATCTGCTAGGGTCAAGTCAGGGAGAAAGATCAACACAAATCTGCTAGGGTCAAGTCAGGGAGAAAGATCGATAAACACACATCTGCTAGGGTCAAGTCAGGGAGAAAGATCAACACAAATCTGCTAGGGTCAAGTCAGGGAGAAAGATCGATAAACACACATCTGCTAGGGTCAAGTCAGGGAGAAAGATAAACACACATCTGCTAGGGTCAAGTCAGGGTTATTCTTCATACTCTCTATCTGGTCTTTCTATTGAGCTAATTCTGATTAAGACGCCTAAGCTATATTATTTGAATTTGTTTGTAAATGATTGCATAGTCATATTAGTTTATTCCTTTGATAGCATCGTTCTCATGGAGGCAAATTAGCGATTGTAATTTATCAACTTTCTGATTAATTAATAACCATGAATCAAGCTACAGATGTATGATAATTAGGGAATATCTAATTAGCGAATACATTCCCTCTATGTTGTTTTCCTGCGTCCTCAACATTCACCTTTCCAATGTAATTAATGAAAGTAATTGAGGAAATTAATCAAACGTGGTTATTCATCAGTTTGGCAACTTTAATCTAACCCGTCATCTTCCTCCAATGCCAGAACTGTTTTTAGAGTACCTTCCTGGTAGATCAATGGACGGCATGCCCAAGGCGCCAGGGTGCTTCGGAAGGTGATTATGCACAACATAGATTTTCCAAACTTCTATTGGTCTCTAAATTATACAGAGATGACCTCACAGGTATCGGAAATCATTGTCTTCTCATAATTCTCTAAATCCTTTATTTGCCCGTAAGGACAAAGCAACCATTTTCAAAAGGGCATCCATTAACAACGAAAGACATGATAACATCATCAGATCTAAAAATCAACCATCTTTGTTCTTTTTTTTAAGATAAAACATAACCATGAAATATAAAGTAACTCCTAATGAAGACTGTTGGGAAACCACCTAGCTCTCCTCACGATTTAGAGATACAGCACGAAGCCCACCCTGTGCAACCATTAAACACTAACCCATATGATAGCATAACATATACCTATCAAAGACAGCCCCATGAGGTAGCGCTCCCTCCGACTGGGATGACATTCAGCGTGTGACACGCCTCGGCTCGCCCATTAGGGAGTCGACTTTGCGAGAAATTGAATTCCGTGTCGTTATCCAGCGATTGCAAAATGGCTCATGGCTGCTGGCAAAAAAAATAAAGAGAGAGAGAGAGAGAGAGAGAGAGAGAGAGAGAGAGAGAGAGGGGGGGAGAGATACATACAGATATAGAGGGACAGAGGAGAGAGAGGGAGAAAGACAGAGATTGAGAGGGAGAGAAAGGGGTAGAGAGAGATAGAAAGAAATGGAGAGAGGGAGAAGAGAGCAAGACGGACAGAGAGAGACAGACTTGTGTGTGCAGCCATGGCGTTTCGATAGTGTCCAGTGCACCAGATTAGTGTGCAGCGTAACGTTAAGTTAATTACATGCGTGGTGTTAACTCTCTGTGGCTGTGGGACTGGGAGGCTGCTGCTGTCTGTCCGTCTCTCAGATGAGCTCCTAATGAAACTGATGGCTGGACCTCTAAATGAACCAAAAAAACCACCCGCATCCGCCCTCATTGTGTGTTGGTGTCTTCAAGCCATGAAGTTGAAGGAATTGTCTGTACCAAATACATTCTGCAGCATTGACGGTCCCAAAGAACACAATGGCCTTCATCATTCATCATTAAATGGAAGATGTTTGTAACCAACCAGACTTGGCCGCACGGCCAAACTGAGCAAACGGGGGAGAAGGGCCTTGGTCAGGGAGGTTGACCAAGAACCCGATGGTCGCTCTGACAGAGCTGAAGATTTACTTTATGGAGATAGGAGAACCTTCCAGAAGAACACCCATCTCTGCAGCACTCCACCAATCAGGTCTTTATGGTAGAGTGGCCAGACGAAAGCTACTCCTCAGTAAAAGGCACATGACAGCCCACTTGGAATTTGCCAAAAGACACCTAAAGAACTCTCAGACGTGAGAAACAAGATTCTCTGGTCTGATGAAACCAAGATTGAACTCTTTGGCCTGATTGCCAAGCGTCACATCTGGAGGATACCTGGCATCATCCCTACGGGGAAGCACGGTGGTGGCAGGATGTTTTTCAGGGGCAGGGACTGGAAGGCAGGATCGAGGCAAAGATGAACGAAGCAAAGTGCAGAGAGATCCTTGATGAAAACCTGCTCCAGAGCGCTCAGGTCTTCAGACTGGGGCGAAGGTTCACCTTCCAACAGGACAACGACCCTAAGCACACAGCCAAGACAATGCAGAAATGGCTTCAGGACAAGTCTCTGAATGTCCTTGACTGGCCCAGTCAGAGCCGGACTTGAGCCCGATCAAGCATCTCTGGAGAGACCTGGAAATAACTTTTCTATAACCTGTTTTTGTTTTGTGATTATGGGGTATTGTGTGTAGATTGATGAGGGGGGGGGGAAAACAATTTAGGACATTTTAGAATAAGGCTGTAATGTAAAAAAAATATATTGAACAAGTCAAGGGGTCTGAATACTTTCCGAAGGCACTGTAGGCTTACGCAGTGAGGAAACAACAGTATAGAAACATAATATGAGGTGGCCAGAGAGGTCAATGGCTCTATTTAAATGGGCCAATAGCATCAAGGTGCAGGGCAGAGTACTGGGCAAGGTAGCGGACTAGTCAACATTCTGATGACCTTGAGGTAGAAGCTATTTTTCATCCCACTTGTGTGTTAGTGTGTGTATGTTTCAAGTTCCACGTCGTAATGGCAAGTACAGTGAAATGCCTTTCTTTCCAGCTCTAAACCCAACAATGCAGTAACCAATAACAATGTATTACTTAAAATAACCCAAGGTAAAAGTAAAACATGAGAAATAAGAAGAACACGAGAAAGGAAGTAAGTATACAACAGTAAATACAGGGTCAGTGAATGTGTAGGGCCCTGTGACTGTGCATAGAGACCTTGCATAAAAGGATCAACTCAGATAGTCCATGTAGCCATTTTGTTAGCTATTCAGTTTTTTTGCCATCTTATCGCTTGGGGATAGAAGCTGTTCAGGAGCCTGTTGGTATCAGACTTGATGCACCCGTACCACTTGCTGTGCGGAAACAGAGAGAACAGTCCATGCCTTCCGTGGCTGGAGTCTTTAACAATTTTCCGGTGCCTCCCTGCCATACCACCTGATATAGAGGTCCTGGATGGCAGGGAGCTCGGCCTCTGTGATGTACTGGGCCGTCCGCACCACCCTCTGTAGCGCCATGCGATCAAGGATAGTGCTATTGCCACACCAAGCAGTGGTGCATCCAGTCAAGATTCACAGCATGGTACAGCTGTAGAACTGTGAGGATTTGTGGGCCCATGACCAACCTTTTCAAACTCCTGTTTCCTGTAGTCCACGATCAGCTCCTTGGTCTTACTGACGATGAGGGAGAGGTTGTTGATCCGTTACCACCCTGCCAGGTCACTGACCTCCTCCCTGTAGGCTGTCTCATGGTTGCCTGTGACAATGGTGTTGAACGCCGAGCTGTAGTCAATGAACAGCGTTCTGTGTATGTGTGTGTGTCTCCATGTATCTGTAAGGGGATTTGATGTCATAACCTAAAGTGGAATAAGGCATGTCTGTCCTCTAACGGACTACATTAGGTGTGAACAGCACTTTTTAATCACCTTTTGTTGCTATTCTGTGGTGATTTAATCAGGCATGTGTTTGAATTGCCTGATCTTGAAGGAACTGCTAACCTCAGCACACTGGAAGGATCACAGTTGCCTCGTTCTTCATTTCAGCCTAAGGATTGATACAGTTTACATTAAAGAAATCAAATCAAAAATCCAATCAAAGTTGATTGATTTGCAGTTATTATAGCACAGGTGCTGCAAAATGCTTATGTTTCTAGATCCTACAGTAGTGAATCTCAAATCATATATCTCAAACACAACACAAATACATACTGAAATGCATTCAATCGTAAGTGCAGTAGACAATCTGGTCAATTACAGTAGGGGCCCTAATCAAGTGGTCCGTGGGTTTACAGGATATTAGACAAAAGCTACATTCATCACACCAGATGACTTTGAGAAGCCCTTGGAAAAGAAGGAGCCATGTCTCTCTGGTCCATGTTGTTGTTGTGTGGGGATATGAGTGGATATGAGGGCGTTGTTTGGGAGTGTGATATTATGAAAAACTGCTAAAATGTCACCTGGCTCATGCGAGAGGTGTGAAATGGTCACAACACCCATGGCCATTATCACCACGGAGCCTGATGGGAGGTATATCAAGGGTTTATAAAAGTGTGTGTGTGTGTGTGTGTGTGTGTGTGTCTCTCTCTGTTGTGTGGGGAATGGAAAGGTTGAAGTCAACGTTGTCATAGCTCACATCACTTTGCGCATCACTTTGATAGGTGGCAAAATATGGTGACAAAGTGTGGTGACAAAGTGTGGTGACAAAATACGTTGACCTCTGTTACCTTCTTCTAAAGACTCATTGTGGAATGTATTCCTGGACTATTATTGGTCACCCCCTTCCTGCCTTTCTTCATATGCCTGTGTGACTCTGGTGTGTGGGACTTTTGATCAGCATTCAAAAGAACCTTCATCATTTCAAAAGTGAAATTATCTTTGTGACCCTTGTAGTTTTGTAGTTCACACACCAACATTCCCTTCACGCATGGCATTGACATGTTTTAAATAATTTCTCACTAAGTGACCTCCAGACAAACTAAGCACAACATGCATAAACACGTACTGGTCTTAACCAGTAAGCCATTTAGGTTTAAGAGTAAAATATACATTGAGCAAAGGTCACATTCATGGGGAGTACTATAGACTGGAATTACACATTGGATTGTGTCATTTATGTAGGCACCATTCTTGTTAATGCTCTACTTACTGTATGCTCTGAACTACTTACATTATATGTGTGGGCTTGTGGGAAAACAACATTTAGTGCTTTTAGGAGCTGTTTATGAAAAACTTCATTTCAAGTATATTACAATGACTTTTGGAAAGTCCTATTCGACTTGCACGAACATAACTTGGCCATGTTCTGTTAAAATCTCCACCCGGCACAGCCAGAAGAGGACTGGCCACCCCACGCCTGGTTCCTCTCTAGGTTTCTTCCTAGGTTTTGGCCTTTCTAGGGAGTTTTTCCTAGCCACCGTGCTTCTACACCTGCATTGCTTGCTGTTTGGGGTTTTAGGCTGGGTTTCTGTACAGTACTTTGAGATATCAGCTGATGTACGAAGGGCTATATAAATACATTTGATTTGATTTGAGCTGAGCTGTTGGCACACATGGCCTTGAACAATGTGCATTTATCTTACTATCTATGCTGTTAAAAGCCCTACATTTCCCCTATGATTTAAGCATGGACACCAATCTGACACAGAGTGGTATTTCATTTTTTATATGAATATCAGATCTGTATTGATTTTGTGACATTATGGAATAATATATACTAAAGTTGAGGGAAGAGGGGCGAGATAAAGCTGCCCACCCAGTGAACGGCTACATATGGTATATACGTAACTATTAGCTAGCTAAATCATTCTAATGTACCCTGACAATATAACCGGTAGTTATGTGGGCCTAACTATTAGCTAACGTCCGATGTCTTGTGTTTCAGGCACACAAAAGAGCCGATGGGATTGAACACCCTCGCAAAAATGCTGCCAAAGATCTGCGAAATAGCTGGCCCATCGCAGATTTACACAAACCACTGTCTTCAAACCACCGGGATCCAGAAACCGTCGGATGACAGAGATACGAGAAATACTGTCTGTCAGAGGACACAGATTCGAAACCTCTCTTCAAAGTTACTGGAGGCCAAATCTGGAAGCGGTGGAGCACTATTCTCTCTGACAACACAGCAGCAGCTCCCCCAGTTAAAGGAACGGCATCCATTTCCAGCAGCATGGAGCGAACAAACGACAACAAGGGCAAGCCAACAACAAACGATAAAATGGGATCATTTTTTATTCGTGCACAATAAATGGCAACATTGAGATCAACATGAATAAATAAGTGGAGTGTGTTATTCACTCTTGAAGTGGCGCTAATGCTCGGTTTTTGCTTATATTTAATGTAAGCTTGCTGGCTAGCCTGTGGTTGTTGCATAGCAACAATACTTTTGTCCGCACTACATTTTCTAGCGGAATGTATATTTAATTTATTTTTTAAAGCAACATTTTCAATTTAGATTTGCAGTTCTTTGCCTTACTGTGTTGGCAATCGGTTTAAAAAAGCAATAAGGCACCTCAGGGGTTTGTGGTTGCATTGTACCTAAGAACAACCCTTAGCCATGGTATATTGGCCATATACAACACCCCCGTCATGCCTTATTGTTTAAATATCCTACTTAATTCAGGTCTTATATTCAACATTTCATTTTTGTTGACAAAAATAGAAATTACAAGTAATGAAAGTAGCACTACAGGCACAATAGCTCATACTTAGGTTAGGTGAGAGAGAGAGAGAGAGAGCGAGAGAGCGAGATAGCGAGATAGCGAGAGAGAGAGAGAGAGAGAATCCTAATGAACCAGTGATTTCTCTGCATGTTATTCAGACTGGCCCATCCTGGCTCTTGTACCATGGCCCTGGCTAATGCTTTAGCTCTGTGCTATGGCTACAATGAATACTATGAACCCAGGGACTTAATGCAGGGCTTCCATGGGTTCCATTATATTATTAATACCACATTATCATCACAGAGGAACATTGTCATCATCATCCACCTCTCCATCATGTCACCGGGCGGAGGTGTCGTTAACTGCGTCAGCACCACACTGTTGTCAGAGTGTCTGAGAGTTTAAGACCCTCAGCATTTAGAGTCATTCGTCTAAAACTAATTTACTGTACGAAACAGACATCCCCACCTCTTCCTCCTTACCCCCACGTCTCTCTCAATATGATAAAGTCCTAATTAATAATTCATCTTAATTAAATACTCATATTTAAGGAATTGAGGAGGAGGTGGGTGCCATCCAGCTATCAATTGTTGTAGTTGTTAGTACTCATATTTGTGTCACATACATCAAAGGCTCTATTCAAGCTGTAAAGCTGACAAGCATGACTGTTTTCATAGGTTCAGAGCCTTGTTCCTTCCACGACCTTCACCGGATTCATTCAATAAGAAAGATATGTACGATATGTTTGATCATTTATCACAAACAACGGTAAACACAGGAAGTTGTTCTTCACATAAAGTGCAATCATTGTTTTCATATAGGCCAGGAACCACCAGTATCTCTTCCTGTGTGACCTTAAAAATGCAGACCTTATGAAATCATCGGGAACATAAATATTGATAATGTCTCATCCCACCCGTGTTTCCTTAAACATTACATGGAATAATTTCTGTGTATCATTATTGATACCTCGTTGCATGCGCTTGCTTGTGAATGGCAGAGTGGATCTAATCTAATTTGATGCTAAGTGATCCAATCACAGGACAGGATGCCCGCAGGAGCTCACGCTGCACCCACACATTGCCACCTGGGTCTGGGTACAGAGTGCACCTGGTGCCCCCTCTGCTCAGCTCTCTGGTGCCACTCTCTCGTAACTACCTCCCTCCCTCCTCCCCAGGCTTTGTATTGTAGGGTATGTACAGTGCCAGAGAAAAAGTATTTGTCCCATTTCTGATTTTCTACATTTTTACATCTTTTTTTTACACTGAATGTTATCAGATCTTCAACCAACACCTACATTAAAGGTGACCTGATTTTACAAAATAACAAACCAAAAATGATACCCTTTTAGTCTATTTTTGCCTTAAATTACATACCCAAATCTAACTGGCTGTAGCTCAGGACCTGAAGCAAGGATATGCATATTCTTGATACCATTTGAAAGAAAACACTTTGAAGTTTGTGGAAATGTGAAATGAATGTCGGAGAATATAACACATTAGATCTGGTAAAAGATAACACACATAAAAAAAAACTATCTTTGAAATGCAAGAGAGAGGCCGTACATTCAGAAAGGAGTCTAGGTGGCAGCAGTGTGTGTGCAAAGTTTCAGACTGAACCAGTGAAGAATTACATACTGCACAATGTTTTGTATCAAGTCTGCCAGAAGTCTGCCCAAATGTGCCAAATTGATACAATTGATACATTTTGGTCAATTGATAGATTTTCAAGGACATAACTATGGAGAACTTTCAAAAATGCTATGGTACTAAAAGAGGTAAGTTTACACACTCCCAGGAATGTCACATATGATGGATCATTAGCTTATACGCTAACTTTCACACATCTAGATGGCCGGGCAGGGTAGGTGTGGAGCAAGAGACAGCAGTGGAGTCAAACTGTAGACCCCAGTTCCTACATTTGAATATAAAAATAGATTTAATCAAACAAAACTATGCTACCTTTTATCAATCAGTAGCATGGTATTTTTTACACTGTAATACCTACTGTTAATTTGACACTGCAGTTAGACTAACACAAATGTAAGCTTTCTGCCCATATAAGACATGTCTATGTCCCGGAAAGGTGGCTGTTGTATACAACATCATTCTAATCACGTTAGTGCATGTTAGCAACAACCGTCCCGGTTTAGGGACACCCATCCCTTAGAGGTTAATTAGCAAAGTTATACAACACCCAGTTGCCCTGTGTGAAAAATGAATTGCCCCCTTACACTAAATAACTGGTTGCTCTACCTTTCTCTACAATGACTGCAACCAAATGTGTCCTGTAGTTGTTGATCAGTCTCTCACTTTGCTGTGGAGGAATTCTGGCTCACTCTTGCATGCAAGAGCTTTAACACGTTTTAAGTCCTGCCACAACATCTTAATTGGGATTAGGTCTGGACTGACAAGGCCATTCCAAAACTTAAAATATGTTGCTTTTTAACAATTTCCATATAGACTTGATTGTGTGTTGTGGATCATTATCTTGCTGCATGACCCAGCTGCGCTTCAGTTTCAGCTCACAGACGGATGGCCTGACATTCTCCTGTAGAATTATCTGATAAAGAGCAGAATTCATGGTTCCCTTATTAAGGCATATCGTCCCGATCCTGAGGCAGCAAAGCATCCCCAAATCATCACACCACCACCATGCTTGACCGTTTGAATTTGAAGTTTTGGAAAGTCCAAACGTAATCCCAATTGAGATGTTATGGCAAGATTTGAAATGAGCAGTTCATGTTTGAAAACCTACAAATGTCGCTGAGTTAAACCAGTTATGCATGGAAGGGTGAGCTCGAAATTCCTCCATGGTGAGGTGAGAGACTGATCACCAACTACAGGAAATGTTTGGTTGGAGTCATTGCGGCTGAAGTTGGCACAACTAGTTGCTGAATGTAAGGGGGGAATTACTTTTTTCACACAGGGGCATTGGATGTTACATAACTTTGTTTATGAAATACGTATGTAATTGTTGTGTTATTTGTTCAAACAGGTTCCCTTTATCTAATATTAGGTTTTGGTTGAAGATCAGATAGCATTCAACATAAAAAAATATGCAAAAGAGGAGAAAATTAGAAAGAGGCTGTCACGTTCGCTGGAAGCACACTCGGACCAATGTGCAACGTGATCTGGGTTCCACATCTTTTGTTAGAAATAAGGGAACCACACAACAAAACAATAACGACTAACTGAACCGTGCCGACAATGGAGTGCTAACATGCAACTGCACATAAACAATATCCCATAAACCACAGGTGGAAAAAAGGCTACCTAAATATGATCCCCAATTAGAGACAACGATTACCAGCTGCCTCCAATTGGGAACCATACAAAATCACCAACATAGAAAAACAAAACCAGAACCCCACATAGAAATAATAAACTAGACTAACCCCCAGTCACGCCCTGACCTACTCTACCATAGAAAATAAAGGTTCTCTATGGTCATTATGTGACAGGGGCAAATACTTTTTCATAGCACTGCATGTGCAAACTGTTGTAATGTCAGTCTCCTGGCTGTGGATCATTGCTGCTTCATATAGAGACAGACAGTGGAGGACGGGACACAGGGACAGGGTCTTCTATTCTGCAGCCATCGATCTGTGTGCCTTTATAATTGCTGTCGAACTTCTTGTTCCTTCCTGGTCACCAGCATTTGTTGTAACGTCCTGTTTTTTCTCCGTCCAACCTCTTCTTTTTACCATTTTTTTTCTCTCCTGCACTCAGAAGAAAATGGTGCTATCTAGAACCTTCAAATGTTCTTCGGCTGTCCCCATAGGAGAACCCCCTCAATAAACCTTTTTGGTGCCAGGTAGAAACTTTTTGGGTTCCATGTAAAACCTTTTAAACAGAGGGTTCTAAATGGAACCCAAATTTGTTTTTTGGTACCTGGAACCAAAAAGGGTTCTTCTATAGGGACAGCTGAAGAACCTTTTTGGAACCCTTGTTTCAGCTTGGCAATCATTGTGAGGCGCTCTTAACTATTCATTATGGCAATCAATCTGTATTATTCTAAACAATATGCTCAGCTTGGAAAACAACCATGTTTGTTAATTAATTTCACCTTTTATATCATACAAATCAGTAGTGGTCGGTGCCATTTAAAATGGGGGAGGACACTTTTTTTTAATGAGCATGGCCTTTCTATTTCTACTGCAGCATATTGGATGACTGTCATTAATATGTAACATTGATGTGTTTAGGCTACTACATGATACTAAAATGCTCCCTATACCCATAATGAGGTTGCTACAACCTAGCCTATGATTGAAAGTTTACAACATACGCTAGGTGCACAGGTCAAGATAAATTTGAGTAATCAAGGTGACAGATATTGACACATTCAATTACGCCTTGCACACTCTTGCCTGCATCTAGCGGATCTAGGGTGTAATCATTGATCCAACAGTTGCAAACGAGAGTTTCTATTGGACAAATTCATGTGGCTTTATCCCTGTTTCGTTCGGTTTCCTTCCATTTAAGAGACGTTTTTCAACAGAAGCGGCAGAATGAATAAACCCCTGATCACACTCAAACACAGTTCACTTTCAGAGCAGCCACATACATACGATACAGCATCATCACTTTGATCATTGTATAATTTCTTCTTACATCTACGTGCTCTCCTCCTATCACCTTTTCTCTTTGCTTGTGGACTTGTGCACAACACACCAGCTGTCTGTAACCAGGTGAAAAAAACTTTCCAAGCCAAGCCTTCATATCATAACCTCTATACAGCCTACATCGTTGTCACCATATTATAACGTCATTGTCAACATGGCTACGATAACTAACGCGTTAGTAAACCTGCTACAATCAGGCAGTACAGTGTACAGTAAACAAGAAGTTTAGCAGTTACACCTGCGGGCCCCGGTGGGAATAAATTAATAAAACAAAAAGCTTACCGTGATTTGGAAGAGTCATAGTCAGCTAGCTAACATAACATCGGAGACGAGTGTTTGAGTAGTCTAAAATAGCTAGCTGCGTTTGCTAGTGAATGGATTTGATTTTGAAAGAGAGAGTGAAAAAATATAAATCTTTCTATGTTCTTTCTCTCTCTTTGAGTCAACTACTAACCACATTCTATGCACTGCAGTGCTAGCTAGTTGTAGTTTATGCATTCAGTACTAGATTCATTCTCTGATGCTTTGATTGGGTGGACAAATTGTTAGTTCATGATGCAAGAGCTCGGATAGGTTGGAGGATGTCCTCTGGAAGTCATAATTACTGTGTAAGTGTAACGGTTTTCTTCCACTGAAGGAGAGGAGGACCAAAATGCAGCGTGGTTAGTGTTCAACATCTTTAATATAGACCATAAACGAGAACACTACAAAATACAAAACAACAAATGTAAAAACCGAAACAGTCCTATCTGGTGCAATGACACAAAGACAGAAGACAAGCACCCACAAAGTACCCACAGAATATGGCTGCCTAAATATGGTTCCCAATCAGAGACAACGATAGACAGCTGCCTCTAATTGAGAACCAATCTAGGCAACCATAGACATACAAACTACCTAGAAAGGAAACAGCCCCATAAACATACAAAAACCCCTAGACCAGACAAAACACATAAATCCCCCATGTCGCACCCTGACCTAACCAAAATAATAAAGAAAACAAAGATAACTAAGGCCAGGGCGTGACAGTAAGTCTATGGAAGGGGGTGAGAACCATGAGCTTCCTAGGTTTTGTATTGAAGTCCATGTACCCATGTTACCCTACAGAGTGCTGTTAAGGCTACTGTAGACCTTCATTGCAAAACAGTGTGTTTTAATTAAATATATTTAGCATAGTAAATATATTTAGCATAGTTTTATTTAAAAAGGATAACTTATCAAATGTTTCACTGTTTTTTCCACCATTTTTCTGAAATTCACTGAGGAGCATGGTCCTCCACTGAGGCACCTCCACTGATGCACATGTATTTTCCCCGTTTTAAATGGAGGATTGTTGAGAAAGGACATACAGGCATGCTCACACACACATGCGCATACAGAGATCCATACATTGCAGCATGGCACTAGTAGATTAGTCACTCGCCATTTAGATTGAGATGACTCAATAGAGGCTGCTGCCGAGCAGCTAGGCCATTAGCATTGATCTCTGCAGTAGAGGGCTGTTGATTTCCTATAGCTCCCTTTAGTCCTCCACACAAAGAGACGTCACTGGTTCCCCTCACTTACACTGTCAGACAGTGAAGTGTGGCTGGCTCTCTCATAGGCCTGTCCATACCTACTCAGAGGGAGCAAACCAGCCTATAGGGTTATGGAGATAATACATGTCTGAACGGTATCTTTATACAGAGCTATGGAGAGTGACTGTGACAGATCTGTTCATTCGAGAGACGGAAAGAGAGAGCGAGACAGAGAGATGGGGAGAGTGAGAATAAGAGCTCGTAGCCAGACATTGCTGTAGCCCTTTCCTGCAGTCAAATGACTTAGTGGCCTCATGTGTGGAATGTTATTCATATTTTTCACGATTTCATAATTAATAAACATACCTTTTTTTTACACCGAAATCCGGTGTTTCTGTGTCAAACAGTTTTGGTAATATTTCAGTCTTATATGTTGTGTAATAATGGAATACAAACTTAAAAAGGAAAATATTTAAACTATATCTGACATGGTACAGGTGTCTTATTTTTGCTCATAACTCATAACCATGTGTGTGAGGTGTATACTTTTGTTTCAAAGTAGACACTTGCTAAAACACTAAAACCCATTGGCTGAACAAAGTTCTCAGTTACCTGGACTCGTTTAGCTAATTATGCAGTATGTTGTCAATACCTGAAACCATTTCACATGGTAAAACACAATTTGCAGATCTCACTTAGACTTTTCAGCAAAACTCTAAACACATTCTCATTCTCAAAACACATTCTGCACTCTAATGCACGTCATCCATACTGGTAAACACAAGTGGCAACAATCAAATACAAATAGAGAACATATGTCATTGATTGAACACAACCACTCAAAATTGATTTAACCTGTTTCAAATGATGCGACACAACCAATATAAGCCAGTTCAGAGAGCAAACAGGTTGTTGAAGGTGGGAAGGAGAAAGTCTGAGAATGGATACTGTAGTACAGTGCATTGTAGGCTGTATACTGTACAATGGACAAATTGTATGGCCCTGAACATTGTGCTCTCCATTTATTAACAGTACTGACTGCTCAATAGATTTTGACTGGTTGCAGGTTCATATCAACAAAGAACAAAGACAATACAGTATCACAGAGACAATGGACAAGTTTGTGAGATGCAGGGTACAGTACTGTAAAAATAGGGGTACAAGGAGGAGAAAGAACAAAAAAGAAAATTGCAAAGAGCAAAGCAGATAGTCACGTTCTGACCATAGTTCTTGTGTGTTTTCCATGTTTTAGTGTTGGTCAGGATGTGAGCTGGGTGGGCATTCTATGTTGTGTGTCTAGTTTGTCTATTTCTATGTTTGGCCTGATATGGTTCTCAATCAGAGGCAGGTGTTAGTCATTGTCTCTGATTGGGAACCATATTTAGGTAGCCTGTTTTGTTGTGGGTGATTGTTTCCTGTCTCTGTGTTCTCTGCACCAGATAAGGACTGTTTTTGGGGTTTTTGTCACGTTTATTGTTTTGTAGTGTGTTCATGTTGAGTTTCTGTCATTAAATAACCATGTACACTAATCACGCTGTGCTTTGGTCCTCTCCTTCCCAGGAAGAAAGCTGTTACAGCAGAGTAGTAAATTCTGATCAATTTTGAGCTACTCCGATAGAACATCTTTTCGTTCATCAAAAGACAATTACGGAAAAATATGATTTTTTTTTTTTTAGATTAAAAATGTACTTCTCCCTGAGAATTGTATGTTTTGTACAATGTATTTTCTATTTTTCGGTGTATTGTTTACTGACTCCTTGAGAGTGTATATCATTTTGATCACTTTGTTTATGAGAGTATTTGAGAGTAGTGTTTGATTTTGAACACAGGTAAAACTGTTTTGAGGCGAATGTTTCATTTTGCAAGAGGAGTCAGAGGTTATGTAAATAGTGCTTGAAGATGAGGTGTTGTGTTTAATGTTTTCAGGCAATGGAGCAAGGTTTCAGAAATCGTGTTTTAGCAATTGAGAAAAACTAATATTACTGTCACTTTGCTGTACTATATGGTAACAAACAAGTACAGAGAGATCTATGGACACACTAGTTTCCTCTCTAAGTATCTAGCTCAAGGTTAGAGGCTTGCAAGGGCTTTCAGACTGACCCCTGGCTAAGTGAGTTAACGCCATTAAAACTAAGAAGTACTGTACTGGAGAGAGGAAGGAGAGGGAGAGAGAAAGTGAGAGAAAGGAAGGAGAGAGAGAGAAGAAGTAGGGAGGGGAAAGGGTGAGAGGACGTCTGGGACCTGGTCGACACAGGGAAACAGAGGAGTTTGAGAACTAATATAGAATAAGATCAGAAAAGATGTGTTCCCACAGGCACACCCTAGTCAAGCAAGACTTCTCACACAAAGAAATACCTCACACACCTCCATATAGCATATAGCACACTTATCTCAGTCAGACCGTATCAGATACACAGTGGCACACCAAACACTGTACTGTTGCCTTAAGATTGATATTACACCTGCCTATTCTCAATAAAATGTGGTTACTGCACAGCTATTGTTTGAGTGTGTGGTTATTCCCACTATATTGTGGTACTTTCTGCTTGCTAGGAAATCAGTTGGTATCAAACGTAACTGTGTGCTCCTTCAGTAAGACAGGGAAGGAGGAGACAATAGAGGAAGGTAGATGAAAGAGAGGAGACACAGAGGATAGGAGTGTTCTCTTGTTCAAGCCTCTGGGGCATCTGTTTCTCCTCAGACATAGATTGATTGGTCGCCTGCCAAAAGCTACAGACCAACAAACATGTCACAACAAGTTTGTAATCTGCAATGTTAGAGACTGTAATGTGAATATCGAGAGCAATAAAGAGGAGAAAGTTCTGTGTTTGTGAGAAAGTGAAAGGGAGAGAGCGAGAGAGAGAGATCGAGAGAGGTAACCAAGATAAAAAGGGAGAAAGTTTTACAAGAGCTTAGGGTTCAAAATAATCAATGTTTAGAAGTGTTGGTTCATTTTGGAAAAATTGTGCTTGTTTTACAGTATCTGTTTCTTACTTGACAGAGTGTCACAATGGTCAACAATAAAGCGACAGCCAGATTGCAGGTCCAAACTAAAACAAATTAAATACTCTGAGCCACTGACATGACATTATTTTGTCACATTGGGATGAGATTTCGCCCTTCAATCATAGCCTCTAGGCCTACTGCCATGGGCCACCAATCACATTCCCTGGGTTGTTACACTAGCATTAGAGAGAATAGCATATGTCTTGGTTATCCTAGTCTTGTCTTATTTTTTTGTCAGGAGCTGAGGGGTGAATAAGGCAGTTTTCTCTGATAGAAGGCCAGAGCTCACAAGGCAGAAAATAAACACAAAGATAGACAGCAACACCAAACCTTCAGAACTCTATACTGTGCTGAACATGCTCCAAGGTTGTTGTTGTGATGTATCTTAGCGGGCAGCCTGTGTGACAGGGTGGAAGAAATTTTAGCAATGATTGGAGGTGGTGAGGCCATGGGAGGTGTGTCTGTTTTTTAGGTGTGTGTGTGTGTGTGTGTGTGTGTGTGTGTGTGTGTGTGTGTGTGTGTGTGTGTGTGTGTGTGTGTGCGTGTGCGTGTGTTTGAGTTTGTGGGCTAGTCTGCCAGTCACAGGGCCAGTCTGTCACAATGGATGACTCCTGTCATGATGGTGTCAGAGATGGCCTGAAATCCCCCTGGGAGAGATAGAGGTGGGGGAGAGACAGAGATATATATATCGCTCAATTTATTCCAGACTATTCATTGTATAAAAAAATATATAATCAGCCCAGGAACTGGATACACACTCATCCATTACCAGGTGAATCCAGGTGAAAGCTATGATCCCTTATTAATGTCACCTGTGAAATCCACTTCAATCAGTGTAAATCAGTGTTATTTGACCCTGCTGGTCATCTATGAACATTTGAACATCTTGGCCATGTACTGTTATAATCTCCACCCGGCACAGCCAGTAGAGGACTGGCCACCCCTTAGAGCCTGGTTCCTCTCTAGGTTTCATCCTAGGTTCCTGCCTTTCTAGGAACTTTTTCCTAGGCACCGTGCTTCCACATCTGCATTGCTTGCTGTTTGGGGTTTTAGGCTGGGTTTCTGCATAGCACTTTATGACATAGGCTGATGTAAATACATATTAATACATTTGATTGATTGATTGATTGATTGATTACAGAAGGTTTTTTAAGTCTTGAGAGAATTGAGACAATGATTGTGTATGTGTGCCATTCAGAGGGTGAAGACTAAAGATTGAGGTGCTTCTGAATACTTCTGAATGCTTCTGAATACTTCTGAATGCTTCTGAATACTTCTGAATGCTTCTGGATATGGTTTGAGTGCGCCAAGAACCGCAACACAGCTGGGTTTTTCACACTCAACAGTATCCCGTGTGTATCAAAAATGGTCCACCACCCAAAACACATTCAACCAACTTGACACAACTGTGTGAAGCACTGGAGTCAACATGGGCCGGCATCACTGTGCACCGCTTTTGACACCTTGCAGAGTACATGCCCTGACAAATGAAGGCTGTTCTGGGGGCAAAAAGGGGGAACAACTCAGTGTTTATACAATCAGTCTAAACTGCAAATAAGTTATAGTCGCCTAACATTCGACTAACCCTACAATGACCTTGACTTTTATAAACCATGGGAAACGAAGAGAGATGAACAGTGACGTTTGAATCACCACGGATGACAAGATGAGGGCAAATGAGGATTCCTCTGACACAGTAACATCATACTGTACTGTTTGCGTCAAGTCAATAACATGAGACAGACAGACTTTACCGGTGTTGGGAGTAATTACACCACATCATCCTCCAGTATTGTGCCACAGTATCATGATTAATCAAAGACAATTCATAAAGAACACAAGTAGTCAAAGAAGAAAAACTAAAGGCATTGCATGTGTGTGGTAAGTTGTGGTTTCCAGAGCAAATGTCAGTCCCATATCTATTTATTTTATTTTGTCTGGGCTACAGGCAAACATACTTGGATACGACTGACCTCAGAGAGAGAGAGAGAGAGAGAGAGAGAGTGAGAAAGAGAGAGAGAGAGAGAGAGAGAGAGAGAGAGAACATCAAATCCTTCACTCAATTTATTCCAGACTATTAATTTTAAATAAAATTGTATAAACAGTCCAGGAAGTGCATACACACAGTGGAATCCAGGTGAAAGCTATGATCTGTTAACACCCGCTCATCACTCTGCTAGAACAGTCATTTGTCTTTCTCTCACCCTCCCTCCCCACTGTTTCACAATCCATCCATCAGGCCTGCTGTGTGATAAAAGTAATTGTTACATAATCAAAAAGCCCTGTGAGAGAAAGCGAGGAATTCGTCTTTGTAGTTCACTCTCTCTCGTGGCTGTCATCTTGCCTGCAGATAGTTACCCTGCTCTCCGTTCTAACATAGCTGATATTATTGTCCGCGGAACAGAGTGGTATAAAATTCTAAAAAAACAGATATGATAAACTCACTTGAGCCAAGTCATTCAGCTAGGGGGAGTCTAGTTCCTATGAATAGAAGGCACGTCTCCCCCCTCCCCCTCTCTCTCTCCCTCTCTCTCTCTCTCTCTCTCTCTCTCTCTCTCTCACACACACATTCTTTCTTTCTCTCACACACACATTCTTTCTCCCTATCTCACATTCTCTCTCTCTCTCTCTCTCTCTCTCTGTCTCGGTGGTGTGGACAGAAAAAGAAGCAGAGCATAGTTTATAACCTACTCAAATGAAATATGATGGACTCAATCTCCCTAAGATGTTAATGGTATAAACAACAGAACAACAATCGAGAAAAGCAATCCCTTTAATTGCCACTAAAAGAGGCTAAGAGCACAGCGGCATATGCCACCTGCTTCATAGACCTGGAGCAGGGCCAAGCTCTCATGGGACTGAGCCATGGTTAAGACTGTAGCCAATAGTTATGACGCTAACCGGCTAATGGCTGTAGTGTAGCTAACGCTAACTGGCTAGCTGTGGTGCTTCAGTATTTTCTGTCCAGCATAAGGGATCAGTTATTAAAGCTAGCAACTGTAGTGGTCATGTTTTAGATTTTCTTTTACAATGCAAAACATACACATACAAACGACACCATCACCCAAACATCAACTGCACCATACCTGCTCAGATCCACATGCTCACACCCCCATCCCCTGCGCCCGTATCACTCTCGACCACATTGCCTAAATCGGCACTATTTTGTTTCTCTCCGTCGCCCATGTACTTTCAACATTTAGGTAATAAAACATTTAACCTTTCTATCGTGTTAACGACAGAGGATGGTTGATTTCCAGTTTTTGAGTATGCGTTTTTTCAAGTTGATTGAATGTTGAGCCAGTCGCCAAAAGGTTGCTGGTTTGAATCTCTGAGCCGACTGTGAATAATCTGTCGATGTGCTCTTGAGAAAGGCACTGAATCCAAATTGCTCCTGTAAGTTGCTCTGTATAAGAGTGTACGCTAAATGACTAAAATGTTTGTTTTTTTAACTGTTGGTAAGTATCCTCCGTCCCATCGGGTATCTCATTACACCCTCACATACCATGTCTTTAAATATTCAGACAGATGTGTTAAAAGTGCATTTACGTTACACTACTTCTGACAGCCAACGTTCTCCGCCCATAACCTTTGGACTTAATAACACTCCTAAAAGGCATGGATTACTCTGCCGTTGTGCTGTACAATTTGTGAATCCTGTCTCTTGTATAATCAATTCTATACATTCATTGTACACTGGATTAAGCTCATATCTTTGTTAGCTTTAATTTCTTAGTTACGTTCCCAACGTTCTCTTCTTAGTTATTTTTAAGTCTAGGTTCCAATGGTTTGGTTCCAATAGTTTGGTTCCAATAGTTTATACATGGATATGCTCTCTGCAATGTTTTGTGAAGCTTACCTATCATAAGAATATCATTTTCTGACTCAAATAGGATTCCCTCAAGATGTTCAAAAGATTTCAAATCGAAATTCTGTGGTATAAAACTTTTGAGTTGCATGTACTTTGAAAACATCTACATTGGTCAATCCAAAATTGCTTCTCAATGCTGTCACGAAACGATATGTATTTCCTGTTACCAAGTCATATGTCATATACGGTTTCTATTCCTTTCGTTTTCCATGTGGACCAATTAATTGGTGAATTATGAAAAGCTATCAAAGGAGTGATCCACGAGGTTGTGTTTTTAGGGAGTTATATTGGTTCTTCCGTGTTGTTATAGTGTTCTTAACTATGAAGTTGTTCATGTTCTTAGCTTTATCCTTTGAAAATAGACACGTAAAAAAGATTCTGGGCATGAGCATGTGCATCTTCAATATATTCCCATTGTTCTACTTTAGGCTTTTAACTATACGTCCCAAGTAAAAACCCTGGGTAGAGAGTTGATACAATTCCAAGTCTGGAAGGTTAAAACCAGACTTAGGAAGATGTAAAACTTACATTTTTATTCTATGAGTTTTATATGCCCATATAAAGTCTGTTATGACCCATCACTATATGATGCATTTTTGAACCCAGTAAATTGCTGAGTGCATTTTTGGGGGGAAAAATGTAGTCAACTCTTGGATAGATTTTCTTACTCTGAGAGAACAAAGAGTAGTCTTTTGTAGTTGGGAATAGTAGTCTCCAAGTGTCCTGTAGATTATTTAACCTAGTTAAATAAAGGTTAAATAAATAACAAATGTGTACAGATGAAATTGTTCAGCCTCCTTGGAGGCCCTTTGTCGAATGTATGATTTAGGTTGCCTGCTAAAATAATAGTTAATGTCTGGATTTGATCTAATATAGCTTGAATTCTATCTAAAAACACCAGGTTTTCCCCTGGTGAGATATACAATGACATCAATCTGTATGGTTCACCATGTAAGGTACAAGTAATTTTTCCAACAATTGTTTACAGACAGATTATTTCACTTATAATTCACTGTATCACAATTCCAGTGGGTCAGATGTTTACACACACTAAGTTGACTGTCCCTTTAAACAGCTTGGAAAATTCCAGAAAATTATTTCATGACTTTAGAAGCTTCTGATAGGCTAATTGACATCATTTGAGTCAACTGGAAATGTACCTGTGGATGTATTTCAAGGCCTACCTTCAAATGCTTTGCTTGACATCATGGGAAAATCAAAAGAAATCAGCCAAGACCTTGTAGACATCCACAAGTCTGGTTCAACCTTGGGAGCAATTTCCAAACTCCTGAAGGTACCATGTTCATCTGTACAAACAATAGTATGCAAGTATAAACACCATGGGACCACGCAGCTGTCATACCGCTCAGGAAGGAGACACGTTCTGTCTCCTATAGATGAACGTACTATGGTGTGAAAAGTGCAAATCAATCCCAGAATTATCCTATATACAGTTGAAGTCAGAACATGTTGTTTGAGGAACAATGGTAAAGTTATTCTTATTTGAATGTTGATAAACTGGTATCCTCACTTTTGAGAAAATGGCCTTTGAATTTTTTGGTGCATACTGGAGAGCTATTATTTGTCTACACCCATTCAGCATCTCTCACACCCTCTTAAAACCTGTTATGGCAAGGCGATCCCCTAGGGGAACTCTTCATCAGATGACACTCATATGACATGTTACACAATACATTTATGTATTGTTTGATAATATGCATATTTATATCCACAAATCTCAGTTTACATTGACGCCATGTTCAGAAATGCCTCCAAAATATCCGGAGGAATTATAGAAAGCTACGCCAGACAACAGAAATACTCATCATAAACTTTGACTAAAGATACATGTTCATACATATAATTAAAGATACACTGGTTCTTAATGCAACTGCTGTGTCAGATTTTTTTAAAACGTTACGAAAAAAGCCTACCATGCAATAATCTGAGACAGCACTCAGACGTAAATATATTTCTCCGCTATGTTGGAGTCAACATAAATACGAAATTACATCATAAATATTCCCTTACCTTTGATGATCTTTCATCAGAATGCAGTGCAAGGAGTCCTAGTTCCACAATAAATCGTTGTTTTGTTCCATAATGTCCAATACTAGTGTCCAATTAGCTGCATTTGCTAGCACTTTCAGCTCACGTGCCCAAAAGCTGACGCTGGTCCAGGAGAACTCGGACGCAAACTTCAAAAATATATATTCCAGGTCGAATAAACTGGTCAAACTAAGTAGAGAATCAATCTTCAGGATGTTATTTTCATATATATCCAATAACGTTCCAACTGGAGCATATGTTTTCATCTGCAGCAAAATGGAACGATGGTGACACCCACAGACAAATGCGCTGTCGGGGTGTCTGTCGGGACAGTGACTATTTCCCCTCCCATTCGGTCAAAGTTCAGTCCCATTCCCGTTCTACTGAATGAGGACATCCAGTGGAAGGCGTAGGAAGTGCTACCAGATCCATATCTTATTTGGAAGTGGATAGGCGATGACTTGAAATTGTATTCAGAATTTCACTTCCTGTTTGGAAGATTGCCTGCCCTATGAGTTATGTTATACTCACAGACATAATTCAAACAGTTTTAAAAACTTCAGAGTGTTTTCTATCCAATAGTAATAATAATATGCATATATTAGCAATCTAGGACAGAGTAGGATGCAGTTCACTATGGGCATGCAATTCATCCAAAGTGAAAATACTGCCCCCTATCCCCAACAAGTTTTAATAAAGCTAGGGGGCAGATTTGTCACTTTTGGATAAATAGCGTGCCCAATTTCAACTTCCTGCTACTCATGCCAAGAATATAAGATATGCATATTATTCATAGATTTGGATAGAAAACACTCTGAAGTTTCTAAAACTGTTTGAATCATGTCTGTGAGTTTAACAGAACTTAAGCAGCAGGCAAAACCCCGAGGACTAACTGTTCAGAATTATTTATATTTTTTTCCATCTCTCTTCCCTATTTTGTCTTTGCCATTTGAAATTTAATAAAAATATACTTTCAGTTCCTACATCTTCCACACGATGTCCCCAGTGTTTGGAATATGGCTGAGGTTATTTCTTTGTCTTAGCAGGAAGTAGGCCAACTCGGAACGGGGTACCCTTTTGTGAGTTGCACAAGACGTGTAGAGCAGAGTTTTTTTCTTTTCGTTCATGTATTGAATACAGATTGCCCCGTCTACAATTTGATCGATTATTAACGTTTAAAAATACCTAACGTTGTATTACAAAAGTAGTTTGAAATATTTTGGCAAAGTTTATAGGCAACTTTTGAAATATTTTGTAGTGAATTTGCGTTTTTCTAAGCTGTTTTTTTATGGATCAAACAGGCTTTTTAAATGGACATTTTCGATATATGTGGACGGAATTAATCGTACAAAAGGACCAATTGTGATGTTTATGGGGCATATTGGAGTGCCAACAAAATAAGCTCGTCAAAGGTAATGCGTATTTTATATTTTATTTCAGCCTTTTGTGTAGCGCCTGCTACGCTAGCTCTTTTGTTTACTACTGGTTCAGATGGGTGCATGCTATCACATAATAGCTTATAAAAGCATTTTTAAAATCTGACATGTTGGCTGGATTCACAACGAGTGTAGCTTTAATTGAGTATCTTACATGTCTGATTTAATGAAAGTTTGAATTTTATAGCATTTTATTTGAATCTGGTGCTCTGCATTTCACCTGGCAATTGGTCAGTTGAGACACTAGTGTCTCCCTATCCTCAAGAGTTAATAAGACATGTAGCTAGCTTGCTAGCTAAATAATGAACCATAATCCCAATTTATGATGTTACTACCCTGCATGAATCTGCAGGTAGTTAACCAACCAGGATCAATGTTAGCTTGCTAACATTAGCCTATAACTAGCAAAGCAAATGGGTCGGAGATACAAATAATAAGATCATACACGTAACATTAGTTTGCGAACCAGCCAGCCAGCTAACGTTAGCTAGCCAGCTAACAGTATAAGTTAACTTGAAATGAAAACTATTTCCTGTCAAAATTAGAAAAGTGTAATATCATGGTTGCCCTTAGTTTGAAGATGTAATCCCAAGAGAGGTGTTTTCTCCATCTCTTTAGCTATCATACTACATATTTCAAAACTTTGTCCTCCAGAAAGTGGAGAGCTATATTTATGCAGTTCTGCTACTACAAAATATACATATATTTTTAAAGCCACGTTAGACTGGATTACATAAAACATACTGACCAGATCAATTAGACAGAAGTGTGCTACATGGCAGACCAATCCAAAGTCATCTCTCGTCATGTCCAGCCCACTCATTGTCTCAGCCAATCATGACAAGCGGGAAGGTTTCTCACTTTTTTCTGTGGCTAAACCAACTAGGCAGGTAATTTAACAATTTTATTTGTATTTACGAATGGCATACAGTCTGTTATTAAGGCACATGAAAGTTCACATGTTCCAGAAAAAGTTGATGTTCAACTTTCAACACAAAGTTGTGACCCGCGACATATGCCTAGTTTCCTGAAACGACTCATATATGAAGTGGGTAAAACAGTATGTAAACATGATTCAAGTGACCAGTGTTCAATGACTATGTAGGGCAAGGTGCAGGGTAGAGTACCGATTTTAATTCCTCAGTGCTCCTGCCCAGTCTAACGCTAGTAGTGTTAGCTACATGTATTGTGGTCGCTCCACTAAAAGTTTTGCAATTATGCCACAGGTAATTTGTGGTTTAGTACGGTACCCTGCATTTCTCTCCCTCTAAAAACAGAAATAAATCATTCTAAGTAACAAACTGGCTTCATTTACAAATTAGTAACAATGTCTCACTCCATGTCCAAGAATGTCCCTTTTCTTGCTCATTTTACATTATTTGAAAACTAAATAATCTCCAAAATATTGTTATTCTTTTAAACAAAGCAATTATTATTATTCATTTGTAATTAAATAAAAGCCCATTGGATATTCTCACAGATATATTATTAACCCTGTTATTAGAGGGATATTTTATTGGTCATACTGGTCATGGCTCCCGAGTGGCGCACCATGGGATTGCCTTGCAGTTCTCCAGCGGTATCCACTGAAATAGCGGTGAACGCACGAGTTTCAAGGCACAAGAGCAGGGGGCACGCGATGGGCAGCAGAGCCACGCACAGAAGACAGACCTAGCCCATGGGGAAGGGAGGAGGAGGAAGGGTGGGGGTGGAACTGCTGTTCCCGCTGTTCTTAGTGCCAGTCTGCAAGTTCAAACTAAAAACAATGTAACTAATAATGGTTTGAAAAACGCACCTTTGCTATTAATTCGGGGGGCAGATATGAATAAATATCAAAGCATTAGACCTCTCACCAAAGGTGTCACTCAAATGTTATACTTAAATACAAACTGGATTTAACAAAAAATGACATGAAAAGGACACATTTGTAAATCCTAATCTCTAAGAGTAATTGGAAAGGTAGATACAAATGATTTGTGACATTCTGGTTACAATAAAGGTGTAAACAAGATGCTGTGTTTTTATTTACAGTAGTGATGGACAGCTGGTGGCATTTTGAAAACAGGTTTTCAAACACTTGTAGTTCAAGTGTTAAGCTAATATTCATGTATGAACTAATATTCATACCAATCTGAACTAATATTCATACCAATCACATCAAAACATACCTTCAGACAAGGGACCGATGGATAGCCAGAGAGAGCAAGATTAAGCCTTGTTTTTTTTATTCTAACATGGTCAGTCATCATAATCATCAGGAGTTGAAATGCAAAATTGACCTTGGATCATTAACTCTGGGACTACTACATCTCTGTCTGTATTTCAATGTAAAGCATCTCTTTAACCTCTTTAAACCTCTTTAACCAGCATTTTCACTTTTGGATAAATAGCGTGCCCAGATCCTAATATAAGCATATCCTTATTATTATTAGTATTGGATAGAAAACACTCTGAAGTTTCTAAAACTGTTTGAATCATGTCTGTGAGTATAATATAACTTATTTAGCAGGCGAAACCCCAAGGACAAACCATTCAGATGTTTGTTTTTTAAGTCACTGTCTTTTCCATATGTTTTCATGGGGAATCCTGCAGTTCCTACCGCTTCCACTGGATGTCACCAGTTTTTAGAAATTGGTTGAGGTTTTTCCTTTGTGTATTGAAGAAGTACCATAGCTCAGAACGAACTTCACTTTATGTGTACCTTTTGATAGAGGCGCGTAACCAGAAAAGTAGTGTCAGTTTGTTTTGCTCCTGTATTGATCACAGATCATCCCGTCTTCAATTTGATTGATTGTATACATTTAGAAATACCTAAAGTTGTATTACAAAAGTACTTTGAAATGTTTTGGCAAAGTTCACAGGTAACTTTTGAGATATTTTGTAGCGACGTTGCGTAAGCTGTGTTTTCTGGATCAAACGCGCCAAATAAATGGACATTTTGGATATATAGCGACGGAATTAATCGAACAAAAGGACCATTTGTGATGTTTATGGTACATATAGGAGTGCCAACAAAAGAAGCTTGTCAAAGGTAAGGCATGATTTATATTTTATTTCTGCATGTTGTGTCGCGCCTGCAGAGTTGAAATATGCTACTCTCATTGTTTACTGTTGTGCTATCATCAGATAATAGCATCTTATGCCATCGCCGAAAAGCCTTTTTGAAATCTTACATGTTGGCTGGATTCCCAACGAGTGTAGCTTTAATTTAATATCTTGCATGTGTAATTTAATGAAAGTTAGATTTTTGTAGAAATGTATTTGAATTTGGCGCTCTGCATTTTCCCTGGCTATTGGCCACATGGGTTGCAAGCATCGCGCCTACCCCAGAGAGGTTAATAATAGTTCCTGTTGACCCGACCAAGTGACCGCTCACCTATTATCATGCTGTGCCCTCTCTGTCAGCTAGTTCAGATGTGGGAGGGGTTCACCAAAACAGCTGATATAACCTAGAAGATTTAGGGAGAAGGGGGAGAGGAATGAAGTGAAGAAGAGAGACTGTTATTGTGTGTGTGTGGTCTCACCTGGTGTCCACACTTAGTGGCGACAGAGTACTTTATGCTGAAAAACAGACACATGAGGACAAACAATAGAAGATAATGTCAAAAGAAGATACTGTATGTGACGCAGACACCTATCGGAGTGTACCTGAAACATTTAAATATAGAGAGCTATGTGTCACACCACTTGGTTATTGCAAGGCTAAACCCCAGGGAAATTATGACTTGGCAGCAACAGATAGCAACAGATAGCAACAGATAGTCTAGTGTTTATGTGGTGTAAATCTGAAAATTAGCAGCTGACATCTTAAGGTTTTTTTAAATTAATGCATGTGAGACCGGTTCCATGTACAACAAGACAGGCAGAGAAAAACAACACAGAACAGTTTAATTACCTCTGGTTATGGACTCTTTTGCCAGCAAAAAAAGCTTCCTCGGACACTGAACATCTGGCAATATCTACATTTTTGACCCCTTGATCAGCTCGTTCTCTGAAAGTAAAGAAAATAGCTTATTTTTTGTAGATATGAAAACTATAACTGAGATATGATCCTTCAGTCTAAAGCAGCAGATGTCATTTTCAGGACACGTCAATACAGCACAGAAAGCTTAATAACTTTTCATGTCCAAAACTGTATACTCTCCTCAAACAATAGCATGGTATTCTTTCATTGTAATAGCTACTGTAAATTGGACAGTGCGGTTAGATTAACAAGCATTTAAGCTTTCTGCCAATATCAGACATGTCTATGTCCTGGGAAAGGATGTTGTTACTTACAATCTCATGCTAATCGCATCAGCCTATGTTGATGCGTCAAGCAGGGGACCAATCCTGAAGAAGTTTAACGCCAAATCAAATCAAAGTTTATTTGTCACGTGCGCCGAATACAACAGGTGTAGTAGACCTTACAGTAAAATGCTTACTTACAGGCTCTAACCAATAGTGTAAAAAAGGTATTAGGTGAACAATAGGTAGGTAAAGAAATAAAACAACAGTAAAAAGACAGACGAAAGTAGCGAGGCTACATACAGACACTGGTTAGTCAGGCTGATTGAGGTAGTATGTACATGTAGATATTGTAAAAGTGACTATGCATATATGATGAAGAGAGAGTAGCAGTAGCGTAAAAGAGGGGTTGGCGGGTGGTGGGTGGCGGGTGGCGGGACACATTGCAGACAGCCCTGTCAGGTGCGTGAATGAGGACCCAAAAGCGAATTAACAAAACAGAGTTTCTTTAATGACGAAACACACGTAGGCTCAGATGGACAGGCAGATTCCGACAGGACAGGACAAGGTTAGCTGAACAGGCAGATTCCGACAGGACAGGACAAGGTTGCAGCAAACACGACGATAGTCTGGTTCAGGCATGAGTAACACAAACGAGAATCCGACAAAGACAGAAGCAGAAACAGAGAGAGATATATTGACCTAATCAGAGGGAAAAAGGGAACAGGTGGGAAAAGGGGTGAACGAGGTAGTTAGAGAAGACAAGGAACAGCTGGGGGAAAGAGGGGAAGAAAAGGTAACCTAATACGACCAGCAGAGGGAGACAGGGTGAAGAGAAAGAACAGGAACAGGACACAACATGACAATACATGACAGTACCCCCCCACTCACCGAGCGCCTCCTGGCGCACTCGAGGAGGAAACCTGGCGGCAACGGAGGAAATCATCGATCAGCGAACGGTCCAGCACGTCCCGAGAGGGAACCCAACTCCTCTCCTCAGGACCGTACCCTTCCCAATCCACTAGGTACTGGTGACCACGGCCCCGAGGACGCATGTCCAAAATGTTACGGACCCTGTAGATAGGTGCGCCCTCGACAAGGATGGGGGGGGGGGGGGGAGACGAGCGGGGGCGCGAAGAACGGGCTTAACACAGGAGACATGGAAGACCGGGTGGACGCGACGAAGATATCGCGGAAGAAGAAGTCGCACTGCGACAGGATTAATGATCTGAGAAATACGGAACGGACCAATGAACCGCGGGGTCAACTTGCGAGAAGCTGTCTTAAGGGGAAGGTTCTGAGTGGAGAGCCAAACTCTCTGACCGCGACAATATCTAGGACTCTTAGTTCTACGCTTATTAGCAGCTCTCACAGTCTGCGCCCTATAACGGCAAAGTGCAGACCTGACCCTCTTCCAGGTGCGCTCGCAACGTTGGACAAAAGCCTGAGCGGAGGGGACGCTGGACTCGGCGAACTGAGATGAGAACAGCGGAGGCTGGTACCCGAGGCTACTCTGAAAAGGAGATAGCCCGGTCGCAGACGAAGGAAGCGAGTTGTGGGCGTATTCTGCCCAGGGGAGCTGTTCTGACCAAGACGCAGGGTTGCGAAAAGAAAGACTGCGTAAGATGCGACCAATAGTCTGATTGGCCCGTTCTGCTTGACCGTTAGACTGGGGGTGAAAGCCGGAAGAGAGACTGACGGAAGCCCCAATCAAACGGCAAAACTCCCTCCAAAATTGAGACGTGAATTGCGGACCTCTGTCCGAAACGACGTCTGACGGAAGGCCATGAATTCTGAAAACATTCTCGATGATGATTTGTGCCGTCTCTTTAGCAGAAGGAAGCTTAGCAAGGGGAATAAAATGAGCCGCCTTAGAGAACCTATCGACAACCGTAAGAATAACAGTCTTCCCCGCTGACGAAGGCAGTCCGGTGACAAAATCTAAGGCGATGTGAGACCACGGTCGAGAGGGAATGGGAAGCGGCCTGAGACGGCCGGCAGGAGGGGAGTTACCGGACTTAGTCTGCGCGCAGACCGAACAAGCAGCCACGAAACGACGCGTGTCATGCTCCCGGGTGGGCCACCAAAAACGCTGGCGAATGGAAGCAAGCGTACCCCGAACGCCAGGGTGGCCGGCTAACTTGGCAGAGTGAGCCCACTGAAGAACGGCCAGACGAGTAGGAACGGGAACGAAAAGAAGGTTCCTAGGACAAGCGCGCGGCGACGGAGTGTGAGTTGCTTGCTTTACCTGCATCTCAATTCCCCAGACAGTCAACCCGACAACACGCCCCTCAGGGAGAATCCCCTCAGGGTCAGTGGAGGCTACTGAAGAACTGAAGAGACGAGATAAAGCATCAGGCTTGGTGTTCTTAGAGCCCGGACGATAAGAAATCACGAACTCGAAACGAGCGAAAAACAGCGCCCAGCGCGCCTGACGCGCATTAAGTCGTTTGGCAGAACGGATGTACTCAAGGTTCCTATGGTCAGTCCAAACGACAAAAGGAACGGTCGCCCCCTCCAACCACTGTCGCCATTCGCCTAGGGCTAAGCGGATGGCGAGCAGTTCGCGGTTTCCCACATCATAGTTACGTTCCGACGGCGACAGGCGATGAGAAAAATACGCGCAAGGATGGACCTTGTCGTCAGAGAGGGAGCGCTGAGAAAGAATGGCTCCCACGCCCACCTCTGACGCGTCAACCTCGACAACGAACTGTCTAGAGACGTCAGGTGTAACAAGGATAGGTGCGGATGTAAAACGATTCTTGAGGAGATCAAAAGCTCCCTTGGCGGAAACGGACCACTTAAAGCACGTCTTGACAGAAGTAAGGGCTGTGAGAGGAGCTGCCACCTGACCGAAATTACGGATGAAACGACGATAGAAGTTCGCGAAGCCGAGAAAGCGCTGCAGCTCGACGCGTGACTTAGGGACGGGCCAATCAATGACAGCTTGGACCTTAGCGGGATCCATCTTAATGCCTTCAGCGGAAATAACAGAACCGAGAAATGTGACGGAGGAGGCATGAAAAGTGCACTTCTCAGCCTTCACAAAAAGACAATTCTCTAAAAGGCGCTGGAGGACACGTCGAACGTGCTGAACATGAATCTGGAGTGACGGTGAAAAAATCAGGATATCGTCAAGGTAAACGAAAACAAAGATGTTCAGCATGTCTCTCAGGACATCATTGACTAATGCCTGAAAGACAGCTGGAGCGTTAGCGAGGCCGAAAGGAAGAACCCGGTATTCAAAGTGCCCTAACGGAGTGTTAAACGCCGTCTTCCACTCGTCCCCCTCCCTGATGCGCACGAGATGGTAAGCGTTACGAAGGTCCAACTTAGTGAAAAACCTGGCTCCCTGCAGGATCTCGAAGGCTGAAGACATAAGAGGAAGCGGATAACGATTCTTCACTGTTATGTCATTCAGCCCTCGATAATCTATGCAGGGGCGCAGGGACCCGTCCTTCTTCTTAACAAAAAAAACCCCCGCTCCGGCGGGAGAGGAGGAGGGGACTATGGTACCGGCGGCAAGAGCTACAGACAAATAATCTTCGAGAGCCTTACGTTCGGGAGCCGACAGAGAGTATAGTCTACCCCAGGGGGGAGTGGTTCCCGGAAGGAGATCAATACTACAATCATACGACCGGTGTGGAGGAAGAGAGGTGGCCCTGGACCGACTGAACACCGTGCGCAGATCGTGATATTCCTCCGGCACCCCTGTCAAATCACCAGGCTCCTCCTGTGAAGAAGAGACAGAGGAAACAGGAGGGACAGCAGACATTAAACATTTCACATGACAAGAGACGTTCCAGGAGAGGATAGAATTACTAGACCAATTAATAGAAGGATTATGACAAACTAGCCAGGGATGGCCCAAAACAACAGGTGTAAAAGGTGAACGAAAAATTTAAAAAGAAATGGTTTCGCTATGATTACCAGAGACAGTGAGGGTTAAAGGTAGCGTCTCACGCTGAATCCTGGGGAGAGGACTACCATCCAAGGCGAACAAGGCCGTGGGCTCCCTTAACTGTCTGAGAGGAATGTCATGTTCCCGAGCCCAGGTCTCGTCCATAAAACAGCCCTCCGCCCCAGAGTCTATCAAGGCACTGCAGGAAGCTGACGAACCGGTCCAGCGTAGATGGACCGACAAGGTAGTGCAGGATCTTGAAGGAGAGACAGGAGTAGTAGCGCTCACCAGTAGCCCTCCGCTTACTGATGAGCTCTGGCTTTTACTGGACATGAAGTGACAAAATGACCAGCGGAACCGCAATAGAGACAGAGGCGGTTGGTGATTCTCCGTTCCCTCTCTTTAGTCGAGATGCGGATACCTCCCAGCTGCATAGGCTCAGCACCCGAGCCGGCAGAGGAAGATGGTAGTGATGCGGAGAGGGGGGCAACGGAGAACGCGAGCTCCTTTCCACGAGCTCGGTGACGAAGATCAACCCGTCGCTCAATGCGAATAGCGAGTTCAATCAAGGAATCCACGCTGGAAGGAACCTCCCGGGAGAGAATCTCATCCTTTACCTCTGCGCGGAGACCCTCCAGAAAACGAGCGAGCAAAGCCGGCTCGTTCCAGCCACTGGAGGCAGCAAGAGTGCGAAACTCAATAGAGTAGTCTGTTATGGATTGATTACCTTGACATAGGGAAGACAGGACCCTGGAAGCCTCCTCCCCAAAAACAGATCGATCAAAAACCCGTATCATCTCCTCCTTAAAGTCCTGATACTGGTTAGTACACTCAGCCCTTGCCTCCCAGATTGCCGTGCCCCACTCACGAGCCCGTCCAGTAAGGAGAGATATGACGTAGGCGATACGAGCAGTGCTCCTGGAGTAAGTGTTGGCTGGAGAGAAAACACAATATCACACTGGGTGAGGAACGAGCGGCATTCAGTGGGCTCCCCAGAGTAACACGGCGGGTTATTGATTCTGGGCTCCGGAGATTCGAAAGCCCTGGAAGTGGCCGGTGGATCGAGGCGGAGATGGTGAACCTGTTCTGTGAGGTTGGAGACTTGGGTGGCCAGGGTCTCAACGGCATGTCGAGCAGCAGACAATTCCTGCTCGTGTCTGCCTAGCATCGCTCCCTGGATCTCGACGGCTGAGTGGAGAGGATCCGAAGTCGCTGGGTCCATTCTTGGTCGGATTCTTCTGTCAGGTGCGTGAATGAGGACCCAAAAGCGAATTAACAAAACAGAGTTTCTTTAATGACGAAACACACGTAGGCTCAGATGGACAGGCAGATTCCGACAGGACAGGACAAGGTTAGCTGAACAGGCAGATTCCGACAGGACAGGACAAGGTTGCAGCAAACACGACGATAGTCTGGTTCAGGCATGAGTAACACAAACGAGAATCCGACAAAGACAGAAGCAGAAACAGAGAGAGATATAGGGACCTAATCAGAGGGAAAAAGGGAACAGGTGGGAAAAGGGGTGAACGAGGTAGTTAGAGAAGACAAGGAACAGCTGGGGGAAAGAGGGGAAGAAAAGGTAACCTAATACGACCAGCAGAGGGAGACAGGGTGAAGAGAAAGAACAGGAACAGGACACAACATGACAATACATGACAAGCCCGGTTAGTCAATGTGCGGGAGCACTGGTTGATCGGCCCAATTGAGGTAGTATGTACATGAATGTATAGTTAAAGTGACTATGCATATAGGATAAACAGAGAGTAGCAGCAGCGTAAAAAGAGGGGTTGGGCGGGTTGGGGAGGGCACACAATGCAAATAGTCCGGGCAGCCATTTGATTACCTGTTCAGGAGTCTTATGGCTTGGGGGTAAAAACTGTTGAGAAGCCTTCTTGTCCTAGACTTGGCACTCCGGTACCGCTTGCCATGCGGTAGTAGAAACCGGGGTTTTGACAATTTTCAGGGCCTTCCTCTGACACCGCCTGGTCTAGAGGTCCTGGATATCAGGAAGCTTAGCCCCAGTGACGTACTGGGTCATACAAACTACCCTCTGTAGTACCTTGCGGTCGGAAGCCGAGCAATTGCCGTACCAGGCAGTTGCAGCTGTAGAACCTTTTGAGGATCTCAGGATCCATGCCAAATATTTTTAGTTTCCTGAGGGGGAATAGGCTTTGTCGTGCCCTATTCACGACTGTCTTGGTGTGTTTGGACCATTCTAATTTGTTGTTGATGTGGACACCAAGGAACTTGAAGCTCTCAACCTGTTCCACTACAGCCCTGTCGACAGCCCCAGACTGTTATTGTGGTTGTTCATTAGGTGATGGGAAATATGCAATGATACCTGCACCATCTACACGCTGAAAAGCCTCCATAACTCTTCGTGACAGACATATTGTGTTCTTTCATCCTTCTGTAAAAGAAGCTAACCGTTACACTGTCAGGAAATATGATTATATATCGACTGTGAAACAAATATGACATGGCCTGCTTATGAGTTGCCATGAAAGAAAGTTTGATTAATATAACTGAAAATGGCGAGAACAGGCATCCGTAGCTAAATGTTTTTGGTTAGCCTGCGGGTTTAGTTTTGAGTTTTTCTCTGTAAAAAATTGTTGCATACTAAAAAATACTCTTTCAAACACACATGTTGTACAGTGCCATTATGGCTATTAGCAGGGCTATATTTTAACCTTTATGGGTGGCGCACAATTGGCCCAGCGTTCCTTTCCCTCTAAAAACAGAAATAAATGTTTTGGCCTTTACAAATACTATTTTGGCCTTTGTTCAGATTACAATCGCTCACTTTTGTGTTTTTTAAAGATGAAATGGCCTCCAAAATATCAAGTTGATGGCACAGTCATTTAGCCTGGCACCTACATAAAGCTGAGTGACTCACTCATTCATAGCTTTGGATCAAAATAAATAAGTGTCAACATTGTTTCTGCTAGTCTTTAACAAAACATTTTTGGTTATCCTGATCTGTACACCATGTACAGTATTATAATAACCCATAATGGACTATTAGCAGGACAATATACCTTTACCAACACCTCTCTGTATTTTGATACAGAGTGGATGGGGGCTCCCACAGTGCAAAATGCATTGCTACAGATGCAGGTTCGATACCCATGCCAGTTTTAATTTAGAATCATCCAATCGTCTATATGTAATTATTGGCTGAGAGTCATATTTTTCAATATAGTGTTGGCCTACCGTTGGAGACATGAGTCTCACAAGTGTTGAGTAATGTGCTGTTAAAAGTTATGTAGGTCTTATTTATTTAAAGAGCATATTGAAGTTAGAAGCAATATCCTAGAACTATTTGAGCACTGTTTTGCACTGCTCTGAGACAAGCATGGGGACTGGTCTTGATAAATCAATGAGATTTTTATTTTCACTGAATATTCGTTTGGGTGTTGGTTAGACTACAATTATAGAAGTAAGGTGCAGAAACGTTATGCTCTTAGTGTAACCTCTATTTAACTAGGCAAGTAAATTAAGAACAAACTATTATTTACAAGGACAGCCTACTCCTTCCTACCTGTCGGGGAAATGATCCCCGGACTCCCGCATGCCCGCACGACACGGGGATTCTTTAGCTAAATAACCCAGTACTATAGCCTACTCCTGACCGTCACGTTGTCCAGGGCCATATTTTCCGTTCAATCCAACAGGAAACCAAGAGGGTTTTTTGTTTTTCTTGGAATAGAAACACCACAACACTAATCAAATGAATTAAGCAACATTTCCTAAAACTAGTCCTGTATATAATATTCTTACAATAAAAGGCTTTAAATTCTCTGGGTCAGCCACTATTGAAGGCTTTAAATGCTTCTTAAAGATGCCCTCTGGTGGTCAAACTAGCACTAACTAGCATTAATGTGAGCAGCGGTTGACACTTAAATAACGTGCCATAGAATTCTGCGGCACCATGAAAGCTGTGCCGCAGTACTCTGCAACTTTTAAAGGACGAACCACTGTATCTATTGATATCCCAGCACTTCTCACTAGTTCCCCAGCTTGGGGGGGAGGGATGGAGGGATGCTGACTGGGCTAAATTAGCATCGGCACCCCGGCCAGTCCTATCTGTCATAGCCTGATGCTAATGGCGCTAACAGACCTGTGCCCTCATCTTAGCCAGCATGGCAGGGGAGATGTGACACAGAAATGAGTTGAAACTAATGATGCTAATGACTCTCAACTCCCCCCTGCCAAAATCTCCATCATTAAGACTGTCCCTTTAAGTTTCCACTAAATATGCATATTTTTAAGGGGGTTGTCTGGGTTAGAGTTGGATGAGAGAATGAGGAAACGTGATAGAGAGGATGAAGTCATGCAACACACTTAGTTTGCTGATAATTCAAACACGCTCGCGCACGCAAACACGCAAACTCACATACACACAACTCTGCACACATTTAGTTCTAAAAGCAAAAGTATTTTCCCACTGGGTACACACTGGTTGAATCAATGTTATTTCCACGTCATTTCAATTAAATTACGTTGAATCATCGTGGAATAGGCATTGAATTGACATCTGTGCCCATTGGGTTGTGATTCATTGCATAATCTTATTAATGTTTCTTAAGTGCACTGGAAAGGAACTTGTCTCTTAAAATGAACAGCCTGCAAAAGAAACATTCCCTATGTGAGAGTTTGCAATCTGCAAAAATTGCAAATCTAAACTGCATTAACGATGCATTTCAACATGTCTGCGTGGGTGAGCTTTTGTGAGGGGGAGAGGCATGTCAACAGAAACACAGCAAGAGAGAGAGAGAGAGAGAGGGGGGGGGGGACAGCAGAATGAACAAGACAGAGAAAACGAGAGAGAGAGAGAGAGAAAGAGAGAGAGAGATCATCCAGTAGATGATCAAATCGTTTCAGACACACAGAGAAACCATGGCTCATCTCAACTAAAGCTGCAATATGAGCCAGGCAGCAGATCAAACTATATTACCTTGGGAACAAGACACTGTATTTCTCCCCACAGCCCAAATTAAAGCCTAGCGATGGGGCTGGAGACCTGGTTCTCTCCACTCTCTCTGTCACTCTCCATATCTCAGAGCCCAGGCTCCACATTAAGACTGACAGACTGGTTCGTCCACCAGGGAGTGAGATCGAGAGAAGACATTAACATCAAACCACAGTCACAGTTACAGTACTGTACGTGCCCTATTCTCCCACTTTAGTCTTCATCTCAAGCTCTGGCTGGATCTATCACTGGTATCATTATGACACCACGTTCTGTGACAGTAGTCAATCTGATAGCATTAGCATATTTCTAGGATATTTTTCTCATATTCCATTCGATTCGCTTGCGCTGTAGCCCACATACGGTAGTAGGCATACTCCTACTGTACAGCTGGAATTGTGTTAGCATTCATGAAAGTTGGAAGTTTCTCAATATAATGGACATTACTTTGTATTGCTCAATGAACTTGAATCAATGTTGCTCTCTGAATGACTCCACAGTCCATTGTCGTGGACCCCAGACTTCAGGAATGTCACACTGTTCCATCTCTGTGTGTGTGTGTGCGTGCATGCGTTTAGTGTGTGTGTGTGTGTGTGTGTGTGTGTGTGTGTGTGTGTGTGTGTGTGTGTGTGTGTGTGTGTGTGTGTGTGTTTTTTGTGTGTGTGTGTGTGTGTGTGTGTGCGTGTGTGTTGCGTGAATGTGCACTGCTGCTTCAGACGCCTCTTGGCAGCGGGCCTTATTTGAACATGACACAATGATCTTCACCCTAAGAGTATAATCCCTGCCAACCCTCAGAGCACCGTCAGCGATGGCGCAGTGCCAAGCGGAGATGCGAGAGCTGGGCATCGTTTCACAGTCGCCCGCTGCTTTGCCAAGGTCAAGTGTATTTAGCCGTGCTTTTTTTCCACTCAATGGGTGGTTTTGTATATTCAGATTCAGATTAAGACATCCATTAATGATCCTCTCAAAGCAATTTCCCCTGGATGGAAAGTTTAACTCGAGACTACAAAAATTGCAAAGTCTGGGGGATGAAATATGTGGATGTGTTCTAATCTAGAAAAACTTTACGGACATGGGCTGTGCCATGAATACAATGCAGGATATGGAGAGAGACAGAGGCTAGAGACAGGTGGAGAGAGAGAAAGGGTCAGGCAGGTAGTGTCATGCTGATTGAAAGTCATTTAAATAATGTCCAGTGTAGAAGTTCAGTCTGATATGGTCTACCAAGCTTAATATCCCTTTAACACTAGAAACAGGAAATATGCTAGAATGCAAATTGTAATGACACAAAATGGAATGGCTTGAATATGAAAGGGAGAGAACCTCACACTCTAGGAGCTCAGATACAATACTTAAATAGCCAACGTTTGGACAGACAAGCTGTCTTCATCAGGGTATAATGACAAGCACTGTGGCTCACTAGTTCATATAGTCTGAAAGGACACACAGGTGTCTGTAATCATGGCCAGATGTGGCTGGATTTCATTGGTTGATTTACACATATAAATAGAACATATATAAAAGCATGACTGGATCACATACGATCATGAATACAAACATTATTTACAATGGACAGCAAAAACCCAATAATCCCGAGAGTGGTTTCAAATCAAACTCTGCGTTGAGACCGAAGGGAGCAAGGGTCTTTAAATTGAAGATCCAGGCTGCCTCTCGTTTTAGCAATCAATCTCAAGGTCATCCCCTCTTCTAGGTTGGGTGACGTGTTCGATGCCAATATAGCAAAGGAACGAAATAGAGAGGATCGCTTCCAAAAAGTTGTCTGCAACTTGGTGCATCAGGTTTTTGCAACTACCGGTGCTACGATGCTCAGAGATTCTGACTTATAGTTTGCGCTTCGTGTCACCCACATCATTTTTACCACAAGGACAAGTTAACTAACTGCCTTGGTGGAGCACGCGAAAACACCTTTTATTTGGGATCTGTTTCCCTGTTGGGTGTGTTTTGAAGGATCTACTGTCACTCCCTGATCTGTTTCACCTATCTTTGTGATTGTCTCCACCCACCTCCAGGTGTCACCTGTTTTCCCCATTAGTCCCCAGTGCATTTATTCCAGTGTTTCCTGCCTCTCTGTGCCAGTGGTTTTCCTAGCTCCTATTTTTCCCAGTCTCTGTTTTTCCTTGCCCTCCTGGTTTTGACCCTTGCCTGTCTTGACACTGTATCCGCCTGCCTGACCTCGAGCCTGCCTATCCCCTTGTTCTGTTTTGGACTCGCCTGTCCCCGACCTGCCTTTTGCCTACCCCTTTTATTATAATACATATCGGAGCTCAACCATCTGCCTCCTGTGTCTGCATTTGGGTCTCGCCTTGTTCCCTTATATCTACATTTGTAATTGCCATTGCATTGAGCGCAGCCATTACCCTTGTAGTTTCCATCCTATTGGAGGCACGAGGAGAAGTTGTGCATGGGGTATTTTGGGCTGGTACATTAAATCAGAGTTTGCAAATTGATCTCTGAGATTTCTGCCCTAATAGAATACGACGAAGGGAGGGTTCCGAAAACACATTACCAATACTGTCATCAAATCTTGGAATGTGCCAATGTTCGTGAACGGTTACGTAAGCACTTTGAATAGCACATAGTAAGAATGCTTCTTTTTGTTAAACTGTCCTTGAAAGAGATTAGGATTTTCTCAATGGTTGTACTGATCTGACCTTTTTTTGTCCTCTCTCTCCTTGAATTTTCTTTGCGTCTCAGCCATGTTTCTGGCGAAATCTGATTTGTTTTTTGCAAATTCTTTTGATTAGACATAATTGGCTGTAGGGCAAACTGGTTTTCAAGGGATGCAGGTGACAGCTATCAGCTCTCAGCAACAAAAAAAATGGAGCACAAACATCAGAAATATTTACTGTAATATGTTAATGTTGTATGTGACATATTTTATGTCACGTCAACCTGTTGACTGGATTAAATAAATGAACTTCAACATGCTGTTATATTTCGTTGAATTGTGTTTCCTCCAAGATAAATGTATTGTTTTCTACTTAGTCTAATCGATGATAAAACTGCATTGCGTGTTTAAACACAAATCACATGAAATGTGTTCACAAATGGCAGCAAAAACAGTGCACCACCATTCTTAGAGTCTGCACATGAAACACAAAGTCAAACAAGGATACTATCTTGTCGGAAGATGACGGTTGGGTTGAAGAGTTGGGTTGAAGATGAGGAAAACAAACTCAGTATTGTCCTGTGTTAACCCTCATACGAGGCATTAGGATTATAGTGACAATGTTGACAGGGATATTTGACATGTTTAAAACTTTATCTGTCTTACCTCACAATACCCCAGCAGCCTTAACTGGCTTCCTCCCTATAATGTTCCATTCCTCCTGAAACTGACCTGAATGATCTACATTTCATAGCTTATGGGAATATGAAGTTCAACCCACCCATTGAACATGGAAAATGAAGATTATAACATTACAAGGAGAGGAGTCCGTCCACTCAAAAGTATCGGGCTTCAGAGTGTGTGTGTGGTACTGAGGCCAGGGGGGGGAGAGAAGAGGAGAGGACTCTGTCCACTCAAAAGTATCGGGCTTCAGAGTGTGTGTGTGGTACTGAGGCCAGGGGGGAGAGAAGAGGAGAGGACTCCGTCCACTCAGGAGTATTTGGCCACAGCGCGTGTGTGGGACTAGGGCCAGGAAGTGAGGAGAAGAGGGGAGGTTGCAAGGAGAGCAGGATGTCCACTCAGGAATATTTGGTCACAATATTGGGTCACAGCATGTGTGCAGGACCGTTGACTGAGACCATGAGGACTACCTTTGCCTGACCAGATGCCTATCTCCGTGGTGAGGAGATGGCACTGCTGTGGACCGGAACACCTGCTGTGTCTCTCCTGATTACTTCCAGTAGGATGTTATAGACACGGACGGTGGTAGGGTGAAAAAAGGGCAAACTCAGCATCTAATGGTACATTCAATAGAATGTCCTGGCGGTAGTGTATAATGTAACCTAGGGCTTCTGTAATGGGGTAGAATAGACTAATATGAAATGCAAGTTCACGTTAATGCTTGAGCGTACAGCTACATTCGGGATCAAGCAAAGTGTGTGAAGATGTGCGTGTTCTCATATGTATAAATGTGACATTATTAGGGAGTCATCTAAAGAAATATCTAAAGAGAGATTCACTGCTCCAGTGCCGATAGTCCTCTCTACCTTCGGTATATCTAAGGGTGTATATTCTGGAAGCACTGCTCTGACAGCTAGTTGACGACACATCCTGATAGATGATAGATAGTCTGTTTGTAATATTATCCCTGTGAAAGCCACACTCAAGTCATCACACTTCACTAATGAAGCGAATGCAGGGGCTCTTGACTAGACATTAGAAGAAATTCCAAATGAGCTAATTTCAGACACGGGTTCTTTTTAAATGTTGTTTTATGTTTGGGATGAAAGTGGGTGGATATCTGCCACTGTGGTAGGATATGAATGACAGGCTATGTTATCTACTCCCAGAAAGAGGGATTTCTGCATACTGAGTGACGGATGTTTCAAGTTTTCAGTTTTAATATCACATGCACAAGTATAGAGAAATGCCTTTCTTGCAAACTCAAAGCCCAACAATGCAATAATCAATAACAATCTAACACTACAAAAAAAAGCACGAGAAATAAGAATAAATATGAAGAACACAATAAGAAAGTAAGCATTACTATATACAGGGTCAGTTCCAATACCATATATACAATGTGCAATGATACTGGAGTGATGAAGGTACAGTTGAAGTCGGAAGTTTACATACACCTTAGCCAAATACATTAAAGTCAGTTTTTCACAATTCCTGAAGTTTAATCCTAGTACAAATTTCCTGTTTTAGGTCAGTTAGGATCACCACTTTATTTTAAGAATGTGAAATGTCAGAATAATAGTAGAGAGCATTATTTATTTCAGCTTTTATTTCTTTCATCACATTCCCAGTGGGTCAGAAGTTTAAGTACACTAAATTGTATTTGGTAGCATTGCCTTTAAATTGTTTAATTTGGGTCAAACGCTTCAGGTAGCTTTCCACATGCTTCCCACAATAAATTGGATGAATGTTGGCCCATTCCTCATGACAGAGCTGGTGTAACTGAATCAGGTTTGTAGGCCTCCTTGCTTGTACAAGTTTTTTCAGTTCTGCCCACAAATGTTCTATAGGATTGAGGTCAGGGCTTTGTGATGGCCACTCCAATACCTTGACTTGTTGTCCAAGCCATTTTGCCACAACTTTAGAAGTATGCTTGGGGTCATTGTCCATTTGGAAGACCCATTTGTGACCAAGCTTTAACTTCCTGACTGATGTCTGGAGATGTTGCTTCAATATATCCACAACATTTTTCCTCCTCATGATGCCATCTATTTAGTGAAGCACACCAGTTCTTCCTGCAGCAAAGCACCCCCACGACATGATGCTGCCACCCCTGTGCTTCACGGTTGGGATGGTGTGCTTGCAAGCCTCCCCCTTTTTCCTCCAAACATAAGGATGGTCATTATGGCCAAGCAGTTCTACTTTTGTTTCATCAGATCAGAGGACATATCTCCAAAAAGTACGATCTTTGTCCCCATGTGTAGTAGCAAACCGTAGTCTGGCTTTTTTCTGGAGGTTTTGAAGCAGTGGCTTCTTCCTTGCTGTGCGGCCTTTCAGGGTATGTCGATATAGGACTTTTACTGTTTTACTGTGGAAATAGATACTTTGTACCTGTTTCCTCCTGCATCTTCACAAGGTCCTTTGCTGTTGTTCTGGGATTGATTTGCACTTTTCGCACCAAAGTATTTTCATCTCTAGGAGACAGAACACGTCTCCTTCCTGAGCGGTATGATGGCTGCGTGGTCCCATGGTGTTTATACCTGTGTACTTTTGTTTGTACAGATGAACGTGGTACCTTCAGGCGTTTGGAAATTGCTCCCAAGGATGAACCAGACTTGTGGATGTCTACCATTTGTTTCTGAGGTCTTGGCTGATGCTTTTGATTTTCCCATGATGTCAAGCAAAGAGGCACTGAGTTTGAAGGTAGGCCTTGAAATACATCTACAGGTACACCTCCAACTGACTCAAATGATGTCAATTGGTCTATCAGAAGCTTCTAAAGCAACGACATAATTTTCTGGAATTTTTAAAACTGTTTAAAGGGACAGTCAACTTAGTGTATGTAAACTTCTGACCCACTGGAATTGTGATTCATTGAATTATAAGTGAAATAATATGTCTGTAAACAATTGTTGGAAAAATGACTTGTGTCATGCACAAAGTAGATGTCATAATCGACTAGCCAAAACTAGAGTTTGTTAACAAAACATTTGTGGAGTTGTTGAAAAACGATTTTTAATGACTCCAACCTACAGTGGGGCATAAAAGTATTTAGTCAGCCACCAATTGTGCAAGTTCTCCCACTTAAAAAGATGAGAGAGGCCTGTAATTTTCATCATAGGTAGACTACACCTATGACAGACAAAATGAGAAGAAAAAAATCCAGAAAATCACATTGTAGGATTTTTTATGAATTTATTTTTTTGCCCCACTGTATGTGTATGTAAACGTCTGACTTCAACTGTAGATGTCCTGGGTGGCAGGGTGCTCGGCCCCAGTGATGTACAGTACTGGGCTGTCCGCACCACCCCCTGTAGCGCCATGCAATCACGGGGGGTGCCATTGCCATACCAGAGAGTGATGCAGCAATTAAAAATGCACTCAATGGTACAGCTATTCAAGTTTTGGAGGATTTGAGGGCCCATGCCAAACCTTTCCAACCTCCTGAGGGTTAAGAATCAATTGTGCACATGTGTTTGGATACCGAGGAACTTGAAGCTCTCCACCTGCTCCACTGCGGCCCCATCAATGTGGATGAGGGCATGCTCGCACCTTCGTTTCCTGAGTACCACGATCAGCTCCTTGGTCTTACTGACGTTGAGTGAGAGGTTGTTGATCTGGTACCACGCAGCCAGGTCACTGACCTCCACCCTGTAGGCTGACTCATTGTGGGCAGTGATCAGGTCTACCACCATCGTGTCGTCAGCAAACTCGATGATGGTGTTAGAGTTGTGTGTGGCCATGCAGTTGTTGGGAGTACAGGAGGGGTACAGGAGTACAGGAGGGGACTAAGCACAAGCCCTAGTGTGGCCCCTGTGTTGAGGGTCAGAGTGGCGGAGGTGATGTTGCCTACTCTCACCAGCTGGGGTCGGCACGTCAGGAAGTCCAGGATCCTGTTACAGAGGGAGGTATTCAGACCCAGGGTCCTAAACTTGTTGACGAGTTTGGAGGGTGTTAGGCTATAAAAACGGATTTGATCAAAACAAAAGATAATTCATTGTGTAACAAGGAGCATTGGGATTGCAAACAGACAAAGATCGTCAAAGGTAAACAATTTATTTTAATGCAGTTTGTGATTTTGTTACGCCTGTGCTGGTTGAAATAGTTTTTTTATGGGGCTCTATCCTCAGATAATCGCATCGTATTCTTTCGCAGTAAATATTTTTTAAATCTGACAATGCAGTTGGATTAGCAAGATTCTAGGCTTTCGATACATGGGAGACACTTGTATTTTCATGTATGTTTAATATGACTATTTATGTAGCGATCACCGTATGTTGTGGAATTACAGCCCGCTACCGGGTTCCGTGCGCGGAGAGGTTAATCCAGGGCTTTTGTTTGGGGAAGCAGCGAACCCTCACTGTGGGGACAACGTCGCTGATACATTTTCTAATGAAGAACAGTGACTGAGGTGGTTAGCTCATCAATATTATTGGTGGATTCTCTAAACATATTCCAATCAGCGCTAGCAAAGCAGTCCTGTAGCATCATCTCTGAATCTGGTGACCATTTCTCAACAGAGCGAGTCACGGGTACTTCCTGTTTGAGTTTCTGCTCGTAAACAGGAAGCAAGATTACGGAGTCATTATCTGATTTGCAAAATGGTGGTTGAGGGAGGTTCTTGTATGCTTGCTTGTGGGTAGAATAACAGTGGTCTAGGACTTTATCGCCCCTAGTGGAGTTGGAGACATGTTGATGGTGTCTTAGTGACGCAAAATTTAAATCGCCGGCAACCAGAAAAGCAGCCTCTGGATGTAGGTTCTCTTTCTTGTTTATATCCTTGTAGAGTTTGTTTTAAGTGCCAACTTGTTATTTTTCTTATCCTGAGGTGGAATGTATACAACAGTCTTGATTACACCCAAGACGGGTGAACAGTGGGTTGACACTTCCACCGCGCTGGAGTTAGAACACGTGCCGGAGTTGATGTAGAGGCAAACCCCTCCCCCCCTCGATTTCCCCAACTCCACTGTCCTGAAGGCCCGGTGATGGAGAACCCATGGAGTTGGACAGCCATGGGAGGTATCTTGTCCGAGAGTCATGTTTCAGAAAAGCAAAGAATCCCGTTAGTAGAAAATCGTCGATCATCCATCATTTTATCGAGTGACAGTACATTGGCCAGTAGAATGGAGGGAAGAGGTGGCCGGTTTTCCTTTCGCCTTAATCTTGCCAGGATTCCACCCCCCGTACCTCTGTAACTCCGGCTTTTCCTTTTGGGTAGCCCGAACATTGGGTATGAATTACAGAGAAAGCCCAAATGAGTGGAAGTTGAATGCGAAATCGGGGTAAGTAACTGCTGATCTGATGTTTAAAAGTTCTTATTGGTTGTAAGAAATAGTAGCGAATACATTTCATGAAAATAATGTAAAAATAAACAACAAAATAATCACCATATGGTCAAGTTGGCTCAGACCTTCCAAAATGGCAGCCATCCAGTACCGACCCTTCTTTGTATTAAGGTGTTACTGGAAACACAGACAGGACAACATGTAAGTGGGTCCTGTCCTTGAAACTCATCGACGTCTCTAAATGTCTGAAATCTCTGACTTGAAACCGAAACACTGAATGTTGAATCTTGATATAAATACATATATCCTCCATGTTGATGTAGAAAACATCTGGTGTTGAATGCCAAGCCAGCGATGAGATGTTATTTTCTCTCCTTGTCGTTGCCTGTTTGGCTTTCTGGAGCATGCAGGGCTGGAGGCCATCTTGTAAAACACACACCTGAGTTAGGGTGCCAGGGGCAGCCGGGGATCAGGTGTGACTAATCTTCCACCTCTCACTGGACATCACCCCTCCGTGTGCTTCATCTTTATCTCAGAGTCTGGAAACTCCTCTCAGGTACAATAGCTTGTAGTGTGTGTGTGCGTGCGTGTGCGTGCGTTGTGTGAGAGAACACACTGCGTATGCATTCATGTATAGTGTGTCTTTATGTTAATTGGCCCTTTTGGGTAATTGTGAATTGGTTCACTAATGAATGCTTCAGTTCTCACTAAGTAGTCAATGTTCAATTACCAGATAACATAAAGATATGACTTCAGGCTATCCTGCTACATCTTGAGGCTAACCCATGTTCCCCACTGAGACTGTCCCCTTTGTCTGAAGAGGCTGTTAGCAGCAGGTTAGTAGCTTAGTAGCACTCTGCTCCTCTCCTGTCTCTTGTTAGAGACGCTTTAATAAGTCAAGAAGGCATAAGGCAGTACTCAGTATAGAGCTCAGAGTTAAATTACTCACTTCAAAGCTTGTCTGCTCTTTAACAGTAAAGCAGACTATTAGGCCCCTTTTAGAGCGGTTCTCATTGTCGTTTTCTTTAGTGGGCCCCGCTTGGCCCTATAAATGTTCCTCTCATTATCGCAAGGCGTCTGCCTAGTTGACTGTAGTTGCTTTCCCTTATTTCCTCCTCTTTTTTATGGTCTGTTTTTCCATTCTCCCCATCAGCTGAGTCAGTGTAATTTAGGGAGACTCAGTTAAGGATCTTTTGTTCTCCTTAGTGGTTTAAGGTGTCCTAAAGGGGGTTCCTCAGCATTTTACAGCACCAGAGGAAGATGGCGGATCAAGGACAGAGCAGCCGCAGACAGTAACAGAAGAAATTGGTGCAGAGGGGGGTAGAGGAGGGGCACAGCCTTAAAAAGAGCGTAAAAAACACACAGGGAACATCATCACTGCAGTTTTGTTACTGCTTACTGTCCAGCAGGACCTCTGGCTCGACTCCAGCAGGCAGCACTGCAGGGGAAACAACGTTAGATTGATGTTATAAATTGGTGCAAATGGGATGCAAATGTGTCTGACATACTATTACAGTTTTTTCCAACTGCTTACACACAAAATCTTCTCATGTCACACGATTTTTGAAACCTCTCACTCAAAGTGCAAAACTACACATCAAATATCCAAAACCATAAGTTATTTCTCAGCCTTTGACTCAGTTGTCAAATGCATAAAACACTTTTTTTCAAAACACTACACACAATTCTCTACCTAAAACACAAAAATCTAACAGGACGTGACTTGCTTTCCTTTTCCAAACACAACCAATCAAAATGCTACACTTATTCACCAGGTCACACACACACTCCTCACATGTGCAAACACTAATAGCTTAACTGATCACTAACCAATCACTGCTTTACTGTAGTATAGGCCTATAAATAGTTCAAAGGTCAGATTACATGTTTTGAACAATGGATGCCAACAATGGACCGAGAGCAAGAGGAGTAGGAGGGAGAGGAAGAAGAGGACGAGGGCAAAGAAGAGAATGAAGGAGGGCCATCTCTGATGAGATTAGGGCAACACTTGCTGATCATGTGATCAACCACGGTTTGACCATGGGAGAGGCTGGACTGAGAGTCCAGCCCAACTTGAGTCGATTTACAGTGGCGTCCATAATTCGAACCTTCAGAAATGAGAACAGGTATGCAACTATCTAATGACTATTTTAGCATTACAGTAATGTACTGTAAAATACGTATGACTTCATAGTATTGCATAAACATTTGTAACTCTAAGCCATCCATTTACTGCGCTGCATTGAATGAATGAGGTTGGTTATCATGCTGTACTACCTTTTTTTGTACACTGTTCACAGTTCCTATGCTGAACACATACTGTGTTTGAATTCTGTACAGAGCGGAAAGGCAAAGACATCATGGAGGATGAGGACACTTGTTTGCAGATGTACAAGAGACTGCAATTAAAAATATGGTTTTGGCCAACAATGCAATTAGGATTCGAGAGATAAGAGAGCATATCTTGAATAATGACACCATATTTAACAACATCAATGCTGTAAGCCTATCGACCATACAACGCATCCTCCAACAGCACTGAGTGACGATGAAACAACTTTACAAGGTGTCATTTGAGAGAAACTCTGACAGAGTCAAGAATATGCGCCATTACTTTGTACTTCAGACATAACAGTACTTCCAACATACCATATTTACTCATCTGTATATCCATTTGTCTGTTACAGAGAGAATTGGAGCTGGATGCCCATGTAATTCGCCATGAATTTTTTATGTGGATGAGGTTGGCTCCAACCAAAACCAACCAAAACCAGGCGCCGCGGAAGAAATGTAATAGGAGGGGGAGGGGGGGGGGACAAGAGAGGGAGAGGGCAATTACCAATGTCCCTGGACAGCGTGGGGGTAATATGTGTGCTGCCATCACTCAAAACGGGGTCCTCCGTCACAATGCCACACTGGGTCCGTACAACACCGGCCATATGCTCACTTTTCTGGATGCAATTTACACAATGCTTGTCCCTGATCCAGATCAGGAGCCTGCTAGATTTGTGGTCTATGGGACAATGTTAGTTTTCACCGGGCTGTTCTGGTCCAAAACTGGTTTGCCACTCATCCACAATTTGTAGTTTTGTACCTACCCCCATATTCACCTTTTCTAAATCCCATAGAGGAATTTTTCTCAGCCTGGAGCTGGAAAGTGTCTGATTTCCAACCCTATGCCCACATGCCGCTTCTCCAGGCAATGGAGGACGCATGTGGGGACATAGAGGTTGCCTCTGTCCAAGGTTGGATACGCCATGCTAGGAGATACTTCCCTCGATGTTTGGCAAGAGAAAACGTATCTTGTGATGTGGACGAAGTATTGTGACCAGACCCAGGCCGGAGAAGAGATGAAGCGTAGCTTAGCACTGGTGACCCCCCCCCCCACACCAATTCCTGGACTGCCCCCCAGGGACCCCACACACACAATTGTGTTCTTTACTGTATTCTAAAGAATAAACCTTAGGTTTACATATGCTACTGTATAAAACAGTAATGTTTGGCCTAATAAATATTTTCTGTTTCTACATTGCATTGGTGTTTACAGTGTACTTGTTACCCCTCTCAGCAGATTACTTTCACCGTAGAACATTGTATTGAAATGTAGATATAAGTCTATGAAAGACCAAAGAGCTTTAGATTTAGAACAAAAGTGTTTACATGGTATATCCAAAAATGTACTATCATGAAAGCAGTGTTTGCCAGTTGATGCAAATGCTTCATTCTGACATGTGTTTATGGCATTTTGAATGCAGTGTTACATTTTGAAGGAGATGTGAGGCATTTTTGCGTTTTGTGTATAGAGTTTTGAAAAAAGGAGACTGTTTTGAAAACGTGTGTAAGCAGTTGGAAAAAACTGTAAAGTCTTGACAGTTGAAATTGCATCAAAGTCTATTTGACAGGTATGAGTGATGCTGAAAAAGACATATTTTGATTTGTTAGCCTGTGTCTCAGACTGTTTCATTTGTGTTATCGGGAAGTAGAGATATGGAATGACACTAAGAGAGAGGGAGAGGGAGAGACACAGAGAAAGGAATGGAAAGAGAGAGAGAGATGCAGACAAAGAGAGGACAGACAGACAGACAGAGAGAGAGAGAGAGAGAGAGAGAGGAGTCGGTCAGTCTTCCAGCTGTCAGGTTAACACACTGGAGACATGAGAAAGGAATGGAAAGAGAGAGAGATGCAGACAGACAGACAGACAGAGACAGAGAGAGATGCAGACAAAGAGAGGACAGATAGACAGAGAGAGAGAGAGAGAGAGAGACACACACACACAGAGAAAGGAATGGAAAGAGAGAGAGATGCAGACAAAGAGAGGAGGCACAGACAGACAGAGAGAGAGAGACATGAGAAAGCACCACTGTGTCCACGCCATGGATGCCATTAGTCCAATATTCCTGCTCAGCTGTCCTACACCCCTCCACTTAGAAAGCAGGAGATGAAGGGAGGGGTGGCAGAGAGAGATGAAAAAGAGAGTGAGAGAGAGAGTATATAAAAGAGAGAGGGGAGTCTAATTTAGGTCATGGCTGACACTATGACTCTAGCACCTAGGCAGAGGATACCAGGGAGGCTGGCCCAGGATCGGGGTCAGTGGCTGGCTGGACACAGCCCTGGTCTGATGCGCTCCAGAAGACCAAAGAGTCCCCAGTGAATCACCTAACCTCAGTCACTAGTCATTAGGAATCAAATGAGTATCTGTTTGTTGTAATGTTTCCCAACTATAGGAATTCCGACTATGCAGTAATACCACTGACCAGAGGTGGGGAGATAGGTTCCTAACCAGGACACTGGGTTGAATAAAATGTGTTTGTTATAACATGCATTTCACGAGGTATATATTTTCTAGAATAGACCATGTACATGTCTATGTCTTCACAGACAGGAAGAAACAGAGACAATCTACAGGCAGAGGAGTCTGAAACAGTTGTTTTTGACTCTTCTCTGTTGGATGATGGTGTGTTGTGATCAATCGTCATGGTGATGAATGAGATACAGTAGGTCGATCCCCTAAGGTATAGAATCAGAGTAATAACTTCCATTTACCCCAAGGCCAAACGCAGCCAACCATGTTCTGGGGATTGCTCTCTCTTTCTCTCTGGCATCAACCAAACAGACCAACAATCATACTCACTCAACACACACACACACATACACGTTAGCGCCACAATTACTTTGGAATTGATGGGCTGGCCCCTGTCTAAACTTGTTCAGACCTGGGCAAGAAGGGCCAAATGAATCCTGACTTTGATATGAAAAAATTTGCAGGAGCTGCCCATGTCAATTTTTCATTCCTTCTACTTCTCTCGTTCCTCTCTCTCCTCTCTCTTCCCTCCATCACATCTCCTTTAGAGTGAGATTTGAGGGCGGAAGGGGGATAAGAAGAGGGGGGGTGGGAGTGGGGAGGAGAGGAGAGGTCTAGGAAGGTGGGCTGTGGGATAGGGAGAGATGGGGTTGAGGGTTGTGGTCGAGGGTGTGGAGGTTGAGCGTCGTGGGTAGTGGGATGATGAGGAGTGGGGGTAGGCAGGGGTGATGAAGGAAAAAGGGGGAGAGAGGGCCACATTAGGTCAGCCTACCACTTGATCGGTATTATGTTCCACTTGACCCAATTACAGGAGAGCGAGAGAGAGGGGGAGACAGAGAGAGAGAGAGAGAGAGAGAAGGGCAGACCAGAGAGAGTGATTATCCCATGTCCACACACACGGGGGGGGGCTGAGATGGGAGAGAGGGGAAGGGTTGAGTCTTAGTGAGCTCATTTTTGATCCAGTTTTTGAAATGGTTGCTGTTTGTTGTTTGTTCGATGACAGAGACAAAATGTTCTCCCTCTATCGCTCTGTCCTTCTTGTTTAGTCTAGTGTGTATGTGCACAAGATATGTTGGCATGAGTGCAGGTGTGTGTAATCGTGGCACACAGGGGCAAATCCCTGACCTGTAGCCTTATTTAGATGATTATCCTTGATTGTCCTTTGCTCTGTGATTCATATGTAGCCTTGTGGTAAAAGCACGTAGCTGTATTAATTTAAATCCACTAGATGGCACTATCTCTTTAAAAGACCCATAAATAATGTGTGCAAGCCATTATGGGATTGCACATGGGCAGTGTGTAAGAGTGAGATACTTTTTATATTAGTCTTGTACCAGAGTATATTTCCTATTTTGCGTCAAATGCAGTGTAAGAGTTTGTTTTGTCATATTTATGCCAGGTGGTCATGTTAGCCTGTTGATACTTTCATGAGGATGTTAGCTTCTTGCTAGCTGAATACCAGTGCTCTCAGAACCACTTTGTGAAGTTGATGATAACATTATTTGAAGCGTGAGTAATTATCAGAATTACATTCTATTTCCTGTGAAGCTTCATGGTGTTGTATTTCGTTTAATTTTTGTATTGTGACTTATCTGTTTATGACATTTCCCCCAGTTCAGTATGGGAGAGATGAGGATCTACTGTTCCATGTGGGGTTAGGGTATCATGTGGACAGTGTGTTTGTAAAAATTCATATTGTTATATGAGAAAATGTATTTTTGTTTTTCATGCGCGATCTCATTTTGTTTATGGACATCTTGTACCCAGATATCTGAAATGTTAGAAGGTCCATTCTAACGGTGAACATTGTGATCTCTGTATTCTCTTGTGTTTTTATAGAAAGGAGAGTTACTACTGTTTATGCATTTCACTTTGTACTTATTGTACTTTACTAACAGATGTATTTCACTTGATTGTGATTGAGACTGAACTTTACTTTATAGTGACTTAATCTTGTGGTGATTACCTTCTGCAGTATTCTATTTTAAATGTAAGTTTTGACAGAATAAACAACCCCAAATTAGTTTGTGTCCTGCCAGGCTACACAAACCAAACATTTACAATACCCACTAAATCATTCCTGCCTCCTCTCCTCTATATCTGACCTTCTCCTCTCCTCCTCTCTGACCGCCTCTCCTCCTCTCCTCTGTCTATCTGTCATCTTCCTCTCCACTGTCTCTCTGATCTCCTCTCTTCCTCTACTATGTCTCTGTGATCTCTCCTCTTCTCCTATCTCTTTCTGACCTCCTCCTCTCCTCTATCTAATACCTCATCTCATCATCTCCTCTGTATCTCTGACCTCCTCCTCTCCTCTTCTGTCTCTCTGACCTCTCCTAATCTCCTCCTCTCTTCTGTCTCTCTGACCTCTCCTCCTCTCCTCTGTCTCTCTGACAACCTCCTCTCTTACCTCCTCTCCACCTATCTGTCCTCCTCTCCACTGTCTCTCTGACTGCCTCTCTCCTCTCCTATGTCTCTCTGATCTCTCCTCCTCTCCTCTCTCTTTCTGACTTCTTCCCCTCCTCTATCTAATACATCCTCTCATTCTCCTCTCAGTCTCTTTGACCTCCTCTCCTCCTCTGTCTTTCTTAATTCCTGCTCTCCTCTGTCTCTCTGACCTCCTCTCCTCCTCTCTTCTGTCTCTCTGACCTTTCCTCATCTCCCCCTCTCTGTCTCCTCTCCCCATGCTCTCTGACCTCCTCTCCTCCTCTCCCCTGTCACTCTGACCTCCTCTCCTCTTCTCCTCTGTCTCTCTAACCTCTCACGCCAAGTAAAGTTCACCCTAGTCTGACTTCCTCAACGACTTGGACAAAGACAACTCCTCCACTCCGCCCTCTCTCTCCAACAGGGACTCACACATAACTAGTGGCGCTTCACACAGTCCTCATGAAACCATCGGAAATACTTAATGTCTCCTATTGATCGGTCCCCTGATCTTTTCCCCAACCCCCTGGGTCAGCATTAGTATCGAGGAGGAGCCTTGCCTACTATAGAGCAACCATCTCCATGCCCTTCCAAAGAGGGAGAATTAGATGAAGTGTTATCTGCAACCCTTCCTCTCCATACCAACACACAGAGACAGTGCTGAGGGTGTGTACTCCAAGGGCTATGAGTGCTGCCGTCTAAATTAGTTTTGGATTCTCTGATAAGTCTCACTTTCCAGTATAATGTCCCTTTCAGACTCTCTAACTCTGTCATCTGCATCCCAGAGTAGTTTGAAAGTGTCTAGAGACACAGATCAGGTTTACTTTTATTATATCTGGAAATATTAGATTCGATTAGAAAGGCCCTTAATTGCCATTAGGGGATGTCCACTGAGTATGCCAATCATTAGGAACACCTTCCTAATAATGAGTGCACTTGGCACCTACTACCATACTCTGTTCAAAGTCACTTAAATATTTTGCCTTGCCCAATCACCCTCTGAATGGCACACATACGCAATCCATGTCTCAGTTGTCTCAAGGTTTATGAATCCTTCTTTAACCTGTCTCCTCCCCTCCATCTACACTGATTGAAGTCGATTTAACATGGTCAAAAAGGGATCCTAGCTTCCACCTGGATTCACGTTGTGGTCAGTCTATGTCATGGAAAGAGCAGGTGTTCTGAATGTGTTGTTTACTCTGTGTAGATACAGCGTGGTGTGTTAGGATGAGATGAATCCTGCAGAACATTCACATTTCCCAGCTATCATCTGTCTCTAGCTCTCTGATTCCGGGAAACTCGAAATATCATGTTAAGGGAAGGCTGTATAGGAGAGGCTGACATTTAATCAGACATCTCCAGCCTCAAAGAGCCTCACACTGCTTGTGAATGGAGAATAAAGAACAGGACAGAAAGAGTCAGAAGAGCTAAGAAAATGAGAGCTGGCTGGCCCAGACGTTAGAGTCCTTGACCTTGGAGTTGGGGTCAATCTTCAGTGTTACCTCCAGTAGAAACGTGGTAATGAACAGTCAGTTTGTATAGGGGCCGCTACCAAACTAGGCCACGGGAGAAAAAAGAGAGAGAGATAAAAAAAGAGTCGACTCGCCGCTCTCCTTATCCAATCTCTGATCAAGGTGAGTCACTCACTCCGAAGGTTGAAACTGAGAAGTCAGAACATCGGAATGTCAGAACATCACAGGGTAAAACCTGGCTCACAGACCCCGTTTACAGTCTGAGCTGCTTCACTCTCTGCCACAAACAAGAGTGACTTTGTTGTAGAAAATATGACATGTGTATTTGGAATAGAAAGGTTTTCCCCCCTTCTGTCACACCAGAGATATGTGAATTCATGACATGGGTCCACATAATGGGTTGCAGGGAACATTGTGACGAGAAAAGGAGCAAGATGAGGGGGAAAAGTCAACTAAATTGCAAGCGACCACACATCTAATTACATTTTAAGCTAAAAGCCTTGTTTCTCATTTGCATCCCTGTGAAATATGCTGTCACGTTCTGACCTTTATTTCCTTTGTTTTGTCTTTATTTCGTTTGGTCAGGGCGTGAGTTGGGGTGGGCAGTCTATGTGTGTTTTTCTATGTTGGGGCTTTGAGTTCAGCCTAGTATGGTTCTCAATCAGAGGCAGGTGTCTTTAGTTGTCTCTGACTGAGAATCATACTTAGGTAGCCTGGGTTTCACTTTTGAGTTGTGGGTGTTTGTTTCCGTGTGAGTGTTTGTTGCCACAAGGTACTGGTTCGTTCATGTTCACGTTTATTGTTTTGTATTTCATAGGGTTCAGTTTATGTCTTTAAATAAACGTTATGGACACTTACCACGCTGTGCATTGGTCCTCCGATCCTTCTCGCAACTCCTCCTCAGAAGAGGAGGAAGAATGCCGTTACATATGCATACATATCTTTGCACGAGCAGGCACAATGTCTACACGTGAGACGTCAAGCAGAATTCAAAAATATATATTTTTATTAGATTTTACAGTATGCCCAATGGTAGCAGACATGCTAATGCATTTTCCTACTTTCTCACGGATTCACGAAGCCATAGTTACTGTAAAATGCAATTGTATTCATTTGTCTCTCGACAGCTACTGTAGAAGAGTCGATTCTGTAGTAAACCATAAGGCGCGGGATATTATGTGGGTGCTGAAGTGGCTACTGAGTAGGGTTATATTCTGAAGCACCGCAGGCGTTCATGCCTCAAGAACATCAAGCCATGCTGTTTATTGACCTGATTGATCTGTTTATTAATATGTATTCATGTGTTTTCCTGACTTGACCTGCATTTGATCCATGTATTCTTTCATTTGATCTAATATTCCTCACATCAACCTGATGGGCATCAAAGAGGAAAGCATTGATTTCTGTGTGGGTCACTGAAAACACACATTGCATCTTCAAATTACTCTGAACGGCCTGGTCGGGAGTTGCAGTGGACAAAGCCGTGCGAAGGAGAGCATTAAAGTAGGTTTTAAGTTATACACACTCCACAGGAGGTTGGTGGTACCTTAACTGGGGAGGATGGGCTCGTGGTAATGGCTGGAGCAAAATAGGTGGAATGGTATCCAATACATCAAACACATGGTTTCCAGGTGTTTGATGCAATTCCATTTGCTCTGTTCCATCCGTTGTTATGAGCCGTCTCGCCCGCAGCAGCTTCCACCGGTACGCTCCCTGTGACAGAATGGTTTGGATCGCATTGTAATACTTCTCTGTTTTATTAAATCACTAAGCAAATGCTTTGTGTTTCTCTAAATAGTCTGCTCTTGTTCCATTATCATCAGCCCAGACTGGTAGCACAACCAGTGCGAGAGGCATTCGACACGACAGCATCTTTAAATATTTAACTTCCTGGGTCAGAGCGGAGAGAGGGATCGCACTTCGTAAATAAGTAGTAAACAAAAAAAGGAAAACAGTTTAGAGGGGAGATTAGTCCCGGCTAAAAGTGTAACGATGCCTCACTGTTCCAGCCTGCATAATTTAGTGGCCATGCAATGTCCGACTGAGTCCAGGCCTTTCCGGATTGAGACATCATTCCATAGAGCGCCAAGGAAAGAGGGAGAGGGAGAGGAGAGAAGCTGCCTGGCTCCGTTTTGCTCGGGCTCTGTCTGAGCAAATCACAGTACCGTGTTTACAACGGAGCTAGTTTTCCCAGAACGCACTTTGCATTTTAATGAGGCCCTTGCCTGCATACTAAGTGCACATTAAGCCGGTGCAGTGGGGGCGAGTGGAGCGGTACATTACGGTCAAAGTGAAACAGCCTCTTCAAATGTTTTAACTAACAAAAGCAGAAGTTTTGGGGCTCCTGTGTGAGATAGTGAGATGGTGGTGGTTGTGCTGGTGGTTGTGGTGCTGGTTGTTGTGGTTGTGGTGGTGTTTGTGGTGGTTGTGGTGGTGGTTGTGGTTGAGCTGGTAGTAAGGATGATGGGGAATAAAAGGAGGAATTGACGACGAAGAGGCTGGGTATGATAGTGTCAGTATTAAAGCACTGTTAAATTCCCCATTATTAAGAGATATGACCCAGATAATCCACAGTATCCCCCTACCCATACCCACCCCCCTCCCCAACCCACCAGACAACCAGCTACTTACTATGATTTGTTCTATATTTTTCTTTCACAGTAAGCACAATCTTCTTAGAAACCATGTGTTTTTTTCCTTAACGTTTCCAAACCTCCTACTCTTCTGTTCCTGAAGAATTCCTGGTTTCCTTGGAGACAGCCAGGGAGCATCGGTGGGATGGCAGACGCCAGGTCTCTTCAGGCTCAAGCGGGAAGGATCCCGCTGTGGCCAAAACCCTCTCCGGAGTGCCTGGAATCCAATCTGACACAGATTTTTCCATCGCCCAGTCGGAGCCAAACACCGGCCGACAGGATCAAGCACTTCCTGCAGGCCCTGCATTAGGGTCATATTGATAGGAGTCTCAGACTGCTAGATCCCTGCATTAGACACTACAGGGCAGAAGAAAGACTGACCAAGGAAGGCTTTGTTTATTCATTGTTTTTTCAAGGCCTTGTTTGTTCATGAACTCAAAACACTCAAATTGGCTTCCTGTTATTCGAAAAATGTCCGAAATATGCACATGGTTTAGAATAATGTTTGCTATACATTACCAATTCATAATTATTAAGCTGAAGCTTCATCTGTTCCTTCTGGAAATGTGCGGCCGTGTCCAAATATCAATTTTTGCGTCTTAAATACTAGACAGACTTTTTTTCTTTATAGAATGTGACATTTCGAAAAATCAAGTATACCAAGTATAGTGCCCGGATGTCATACTAATTTTGGCTTTGGCAACAGCTGATCAATTACATATGGGGATGCGCTACCCAAATCAATAGTGGTTGTAGTAGTATAGTGGGAAACAATCACAGATGACTCATTCTCAGCATGCGAAAATAGAAAGTTTTATAGTAAGTAAATTTTGTGAAAATCGAGTACGCTTTAAACAATGTATCGGAAGAGGGGGGGATGCAAGTTTTCACAGCTAGATCTCTTCAAGTAAACAACTAAACAACTTGGAAGATGGTGAACGGTGAAGCTTCTGCAGTGGTCTTCAAATGTAAGTCGTTTTTTTGTTCTCCTTAAAACTGATCACAACTATTTCATCGCAAAGTTACATCTATGGAAACAGATATGTAGCCGTCTTCTTGGCATGCCGTTAGCTAGCTACATCATTTAGGAGGACAAGAAGTTGGAAATGTTCTAACATTAATGTTAGCTACGGGATTACTTGCTTTGCTGTTGAGCAAAAACTTTATGTTAAACATTTGTACAGTTAGCTAGCTAGCTACTTGTAAATACCACGGCTTGTGTTCAAAGTTCAAACTGTTTCAGGGTCTGATGACAAAGCCAGGCATTTAATTCAGTGGAACACAGGCAGGTGAAATGCAGTAAAACAAGTTTTCAAATCAAATCAAACTTTTTTGGGGTCACATGCGCCGAATACAAGTGTAGACCTTACCGTGAAATGCTTTACTTACAAGCGCTTAACCAACAGTGCAGTTCAAGAAGAGTTAAGAAAATAAAGTAATAAATAAAAAGTAACACAATAACATAACAATAACGAGGCTATATACAGGGGGTACAGGTTAAAGGTCATTTGTTCATGTAGGTAGGAGCTGGTTTCAGCGCAGGGAGCAGCAGGTGTTTATTGTAAAGGACCACAGGTGGAGGCAGGTAGCTGGCTCCAGGGGCAGGCAGAAGGTCATACTGAGGGGGTGCAAAAAGGCAACAGTACAGGCAGGGCAAGTAACGTCGTCCGGGAGATCAGGCAATAGGTTGATAACAGGAACTCAGGAAATGTAAAGTACAGGCAGGGAATAGGCAAAAGGTGTCGTTAGTGAGGCAGGAAAACAACACCATACAAGGGAGGATTAAATTACGGGAAAACCAGTGCTCCGAATATAAGGGTGTCACAAAATAAACAATACCTCACAATGATGGGGTGCAAAAAAAATGAACTAAATAGTGTGTGAAAATTACATACAGGTGTGTGAACAGGTGATCAGAATTCAGGTGATTGGGATCTGGAGCGTCAGCTGCGTTCAGGGGATCTATGTGTTTTGGAGTGGGAGTTGGAAGCAGACGTTACAACTATGCATAGATAATGAACAGCGAGTAGCAGCAGTGTTCAAAACAAATGAAGGGGGAGGGTCAATGTCAATAGTCCGGTGGCCATTTGATTAATTGTTCAGCAGTCTTATGGCTTGGGGGTAGAAGCTTTTAAGGGACCATTTGGTCCTAGACTTGGCGCTCCGGTACCGCTTGCCATGCGGTAGCAGAGAAAACAGTCTATGACTTGGGTGACTGGAGTCACTGATATTTTTTAGGGGCTTTCCTCTGACACCGCCTATTATATAGGTCCTGGATTGCAGGAAGCTTGGCCCCAGTGATGTACTGGGCCATACGAACATTATGGTCAGATGCCGAGCAGTTGCCATTCCAGGCGGTGATGCAACCGATCAGGATGCGCTCGATGGTGTAGCTGTAGAACTTTTTGAGGATCTGGGGACCCATGCCAAATCTTTTCAGTCACATTATGGTGTCCAGGGCACAGCTGGGGGTTGAGGGGGGTCTATTACAAGTGGCAACAGTGAGAGACATATTTCTGGAATGGTTTATTTTTAAATTAGGAGCTCAAACTGTTTGGGTTCAGACCTGGATAGCATGACAGAACTCTGCAGGCTCTCTCTGCAGTAGATTGCAACTAGTGACGATGATTGAGGTTTCGTCTCTGGAGCTACAAGTTCAGCCAGGTGAGGTCTCCGCATGTGTGTGGGGTGGGACGAAAGAGCTATCTAAGGCATTTTGAGCGGGACTGCAGGCTCTACAGTGAAATAGAACAGTAAAAACTAACCAAGACAAGGCATATTTGTCACGGCAGATTTCCTCCTCTGAAGAGGTGAAACAAGGATCGGACCAATACGCAGCGTGGTAGGTGTCCATGGTTTTTAATAAGAAAAACTAAACATGAACACAAATACAAAATAATAAAGTGAACTGGCAACGAAACAGTCCCGTGTGGCACAAACACTGACACAGGAAACAATCACCCACAAAATACCCAAAGAATATGGCTGCCTAAATATGGTTCCCAATCAGAGACAACGATAGACAGCTGCCTCTAATTGAGAACCAGTCTAGGCAACCATAGACATACAATTTACCTAGACAGGACACAGCCCCATAAACATACAAACCCCTAGACAAGTCAAAACACATAAAACCCCCATGTCACACCATGACCTAACCAAAATAATAAAGAAAACAAAGATAACTAAGGCCAGGGCGTGACAATATTGACATTAGAGAGAGGCAATAAGCAATCACAGTTGTCTTAGCTCTCCTGATCAACAACAATGGGTAAATGGCGATGAATGGGCAGAGCAGGTCAGTTTGGTACATAAGGACCTGAGTTTGAGGCTGAGGCCGACAGGTAAACAAAATGAGGTACCGTGTTATTGAAACCAGTCCAGGGGACATCAGCTGTGTAGCCGAGTGATCATAGAGTCAAAAGAGCAGCAATAGGTGAGTCAGGGTGCTGTTCAGTAGTCACTACTACACTAGGCGAGCAAGATACTCAGCGTTCTGAAAAGCTAGCGGGCCGGGGCTAGTAGCTGTTTCTTCGGTGACATCGTAACAGAATAGACTGTTGAGACCACATCGGGCGATCACGTCGGCAGTCCAGTCGTGATGGATCGACTGGGCTCCGTGTCAACAATAAAGGGTCAAGGCCAATTGGCAAAGGCGGTATTGTAGCCCTAGAATTAGCCGGTATATGGGCCTAGCTCGAGGCTAGCTGGTGCTTGCTTCGGGACAGAGGCGTTAGCTAACAGTAGCCACTCGTTTGCAGCTAGCTAACTGCGATGATCCGGTGTAATAATCCAGAGCAGCAGGAATCTGGTGATATGGTAGAGAGAAGCAGTCCGATATGGTCTGGGTTGATATCGCGCTCTGCAGACTGGCAGGTGTTGTCCGAGCTAAGGCTGGCTGAGGACAGGGAAAAAAAGGCAAGGACAGCTAGCCGTGGCTAACAAAGACTAGTAGCTGGCTAGCTCCTATTGGAAGTTCCAGATCTAGCAGATCCGTGCCACATTCAGTGAGGCTTGTTGAAGGAAAGTATTTAGTCCATAGATCGAAAGTGAGATTTAGAGATATACGAAAAAGACTGGCTATTTACACGGGATAATTTACACGGGATAAGACAAGGACAGATACACGTCCTACTGCAGTGCCATCTTGGGCATTGTTGACGCTTACGTGTCGGCCTCTTGGCTGTCGTCAGAGCTTTTTGCTCTACTTAACTAAATAAACTATTTTTCTTACATATTAGTAATACTTGATAACAATTCTAAAGCACTTTACATACTAATGTCAAAGTGCATATAAAAAGCAAAAAACAAACTAGCAATACATCATCATGAGTAGCCTAGCTATAGTAAGGTCAACCAATAGAGGCCATGTCTCTTCAAAGATGGAGAGTGACAGTTCATGACTTGATGCGAGGAAGGTGGGTAAGGGAGATGGTTGATGGAGTCTGGTGACGATCTTGTAGAGGGCTAGCTACTCTGGGAACCAGCCTAAGTGGTGAAACCACCGGACTTCTCCTTCACAATGTATGGCAACCACTTTGGCGATGAAGTTGCTTTCTGGTTCACATGAAGCTGATGGTGCTTTCAAGATAACAGGGAACTGTGAAGAAGAAGAAAAAAAACATGCTCCTGTTGGGAAAAATCGTTTTGAATGGTCATCCAACTCAGAATTACAAATCAGAAACTCATCATCCTAGAGCTCCGACTTCTCTGATCTAAAGATCACCTACGTCACAATTTTTCCCAGTCTGAGCTTGTTTTGTTTCCGAATTCCCAGTTGTCTTGAACACACCAGAAGTAGTATGTTTTGGCCGTGGCATACTGCATACTTTTGACCTAACAGTACGTCCTGAATAGCACTCTATGGTAGTAGGATTAGGACACAGCATGCAGTTTAAGTGAGTAGAAGGCAAGCCAGAATTCAGACATGGCCAGTTTGTGTGAAATATTCTATGCTTGCGTAAAGTTTCTGACAATCATTCCGCCTCCATTCTAAAGCACTACATTTGTCTGAAATCATTTTCATCCTTATTACCTTGGGGGAAATGAACACTGCCGTTTTGAGATGATATAAGAAAATAAATGGTAAAGTCTCGAAACAATGGCTCAAATAACCAAATCTAGACAGGTCAGGGAAGTAAGAAAAATAACGCGGCATCCTTTCTGACCATGTGTTCGGCTCCTGGGTATTACATATAGTTTAACCCTGCGACTTCTGGAAAGCCTCTCAGGCTCAGAGAAAATGGGTTGAAGAGGAGCGGGAAGGGAGTGATTTGCTGTTGACCTCCCCAAAGAGAGAAAGGTCATCTCTCACTGGTAAGTTAGATCCTATAAGCGTATTCCTTTCATTTGTATACCATGTTATGACAGGTTCCTATGAATTGTTAGCATTTACTAGCTGAAGGATGTAGCTAGATCGGCTGCAGTCAATAGCTAAGGTCTCAATAGCTGGGTTTTGTATCTCCCAGAGTGAATAGCTAGTAATCTGCTCAAGGACATGATAGGAGTCAGAGGTAATAAAGGTCAAATTCAAGGTCAGGGTAAGAAATTCCAATGTATGCACTCATACTTACAAATGGCAACACATTAACATTGAACATGAACTAGAACTTCAACTACAATGCTGACTTCATTCTTGGCATATTCCATCACATACAGACATTCTAGTGAATGTACTTGCCCTTTTAATTGGCAATATATGAAATTGAACTTAAACTTAAACTGCAATACCGCCTGACTCTTGCCATATTTAGTTCCAGATATTCCCTGGTGAGTTTAGGCCTCCACATCATATATGCATGAGCTCTGTATACAGCTAAATCAATATTGCATCATCCATCGTAGAAGTATCTAGTAGCCATTGGAAGACATAAGTATTGTAAGGAGATTAATAGATGCCTACACTGTAGGTATCTGCAGCCATCCATCTTTCATATCACTTTCCACCATTATTACCTTGGGAAAAATGACAGGAGTTATTGAAACTGTCTTGTTTACAGTGTAGAAGCAATGTTGACCCCATGTTTGGAGGCCCACCCAAGGTCTGAGTTTACAGGACTGAGGGCGAGACAAACAAAAACAGGGCGAAATACAGATGGAGATGGAGGGTGGGAAAGAGACAGAGAGGGACTTGTTTTCATTCATTTTTTCGTCTCCTCTCTGGGAGCAGAGGTTGTGTTTGTGAAAGTCTGGAAGAGAGACAGGGCACAGGGGAGAGAGAGAAGCACCATACCGGCTGTCTGTGGTCCGTCAAAGATCAGAGGCCAGGGATGACTGAGCACCTTCCACAAATGCTCCACCTACAACAAAAAAGGTGCTATCTAGAACCTTGAAAGGTTCTTTGGCTTTCCCGTAGGGGAACCCTTTGAAGAACACTTTTGGTTGCAGGTAGAGGGTTCTACATGGAATCCAAAATGTTTTTTTACCTGGAACGAAAAAAGGTTTATCCTATGGGGACAGCCGAAGAACCCTTTTGGAACTTTTTTTCCTAAGAGTGTACGCCCCTGTACAACAGCACAGCACAGCACAGCTTCCCAAATCGTATAGGTTGCCTGGCACCCATGGCCCAACGCCCACGCCATATCCCAGCCCAGAAGCCCTGAATATGTGGGCAAGGCTCAGAGGTCACAGATCTTAAGGGCGCGGAAAGAGAACAGGATGCACAGTACCGAAACAGACAGCTATTTCCAGCCCTGGTTAGAGAGAGTTATGTGCACAAAGAGAGAGAAGTATTACTTCTGGAGCAGTACAAGGAAAGAGAGGCTTAACAATCTGAATGAATAGGTGCAGAACAGAGATCCTGAATAGTTATTCTAAGTCAGAGGTGTTGTAATTTGTGTAATATGCCACACAACACAAAACCTCATTAGACTTCTCCAAATCCAACAATGAAGTGTGGTACTCATACTGTACCTGTGGAAAAACACACACACACACACACACACACACACACACACACACACACACACACACACACACACACACACACACACACACACACACACACACACACACACACACACACACACACACACACACACACACACACACAAACAGTGGGCTGCTGAGTTTGAAAAGTAGCTTCATCCAGAGGGCTTAGCCTGGTTCTCTGCCCTCTTCACTTTGATTCTGCAGTTTTCCCATTAAAATCTGAAATTATAGAGTAAACTGCAATGAGTCTGTTGATGGACCTCCAGATCCCCCAGGGCCACCCTAACAGCAGCTCTGCCCCAGGGCGACGCCGCAGAGCTGGGGACTACATCTGTTTAACTCCCTTGGGAACTCTGTGGAACTCTCTTGAATAGAATGAGCACTGCAAATGATATGCTTATTTGTGTCCCCCTCATAACCGGATGTCTGAGTCCTTACCGAAACCATTACTTGACCTTTATTGCCAACCTTTGAAATGTCTTTAATTTCCCCTCCGATATACGTTTAAACAATGTCAGCAGCAGCTATCCACTTCATTTCTGCTCTCTGCCTCTTCCCCCCTTCCTCGGTACAGCGTGGTACTAAATACATAAATATATATAAAGAACAAAGCCTGGGCAACACCATGGGGGATACATTTCCTCAGCAGGTCTCCCTCCCTGCACTCAGCGTGTGTGTGGTGTACGTGTGTGTGTGTGTGTGTGTGTGTGTGTGTGTGTGTGTGTGTGTGTGTGTGGGTGTGTGTCCAGATCTCCCTCCCTGCGCTCCGCTCGGCTCCACACTGCTCCCAGGTGATAATTATGCCGCCGCCCGTCTCTGATGCATCCTGGGGATTATTTAAATGGTCAAATGAAGTGATGTTCCGCAGCGCAAGGAAGTAGGCTCAGGGGAGTCCTTTGATTGGATAGACAGTCATAGTGCTGGCAGAGGGCGAGGACGGAGAGTATGGCTCTGTGTGTGTGTGTGTGTGTGTGTGTGTGTGTGTGTGTGTGCCTGCGTGTGTATGTTTGTGTTGTGTGTTATAATTTTCCCCAAACGAGCGGTGGTGGAAAGCATTATACTGTCAGGAAATCCCTGGTGGACCTCAACCATGCTTTTCTCCACAAATGATTGTCCTGTTGGTTAATAGCCATCGTATCCAGGGGTCAATTGCATTTCCTCCAATACATAACTTCAGGATAAAAGGCTGTTATTGGGAATGTGATTGTGGCGAAATGAAGTGCCTGAAGGGATTGCTAGGTTCCTTGCACTGTGTTTGTGTGTGTCTGTGTGTGTGTACCCTCATGGGTACAGGTGCGTAAAACTATCACACTTTACCTCATATCGTTCCACTTCCTTGTTGACGTGTTAAAGAATAGAAACACCGAACACCGTCTGACGTGCCATGACGGAGGCCACGTGATTCTACTCTGAGGATAAGTATTTTATATAGGTAACGACTGTCCTTCAAATGACATGCCATGACGGAGGCCACGTGATTCTACTCTGAGGATAAGTATTTTATATAGGTAACGACTGTCCTTCAAATGACATGCCATGACGGAGGCCACGTGATTCTACTCTGAGGATAGGTATTTTATATAGGTAACGACTGTCCTTCAAATGACATGCCACCGTCAATCAGAGAGGCTTGACGGACAGCCAATGCTCCCTGCATTAACATAACATCTGTTCGCAAAAATAAATTCAACACTAATATTACACATTTTTAAACAAATCACACTTTTTGACTACCAGGAGGTCTCCCTTGGTCAACACGCAGTTTCAATGTTGATGATAATTTATGGTAATGCATTATGAAAGGGCTGCATCCCAGAGAAAGAGTAGGAAGTTGTTGTTGGGGAAAGTGGAAGTTGTTAAAGCCAGAGAGTGACCAATTAAAACACTCAAGTTGGTGTTTAAGGACATTTATGTATTGATTGATGTTGATAGGCAGACATTTGAAACTGTAGCCACTTAACAACACTGTGTGTGTGTGTGTGTGTGTGTGTGTGTGTGTGTGTGTGTGTGTGTGTGTGTGTGTGTGTGTGTGTGTGTGTGTGTGTGTGTGTGTGAGAGAGAGCATGTGTGTTTAGCTTGTTCCCTATGCAGGAACGATTAGCTAAGCAGCATCTGGATGCTAGCTAATTGGCTCCTCTATGTGTGTGTGTGTGTGTGTGTGTGTGTGTGTGTGTGTGTGTGTGTGTGTGTGTGTGTGTGTGTGCGTGTGTGCGTGCGCGTGCACGTGTGTGTGTAAATGTAAATACGTGTGTGTGTCACGAGAGCTTTCACGTAAAAACACTGTTTTCTCCCAATACTCGGGGATTACCATGGCAATTACTTAACCTTTCTGATCTCCCCATCCCGGATCCGGGTTCGTGAATACAGACTCAAGCTCATTACCATAACGCAACGTTAACTATTCATGAAAATCGCAAATGAAATTAAATAAATATGCCATCTCTCAAGCTTAGCCTTTTGTTAACAACACTGTCATCTCAGATTTTCAAAATATGCTTCTCAACCATTGCAAAACAAGCATTTGTGTAACAGTATTGATGGCTAACGTAGCATTTAGCATTAGCATTCAGCTGGCAACATTTACACAAAAAACAGAAAAGCATTCAAAAAAATCATTTACCTTTGAAGAACTTCAGATGTTTTCAATGAGGAGACTCTCAGATAGCAAATGTTCAGTTTTTCCTGAAAGATTATTTGTTTAGGACAAATCGCTCCGTTTTCTGCGTCACGTTTAGCTATGAAAAAACCCCTGTATCCAGGATTGTGTAAATCTATCAGCAAGCTCATTAGCATAACACAACGTTAACTATTTATGAAAATCGCAAATGAAATGAAATAAATATGCCATCTCTCAAGCTTAGCCTTTTGTAAACAACACTGTCATCTCAGATTTTCAAAATATGCTTCTCAACCATAGGAAAACAATCATTTGTGTAAAAGTAGCTAGCTAGAGTTAGCATTTCGCGTTAGCATTTCGCGTTAGCATTAGCGTTAGCATCCAGCACGCAACATTAACAAAAACATAAAAGCCTTCAAATAAAATCATTTACCTTTGAAGAACTTCTGATGTTTTCAATGAGGATACTCTCAGTTAGATAGCAGATGCTCAGTTTTTCCAAAAAGATTCCTTGTGTATTAGAAATAGCTCCGTTTTATACATCACATTTGGCTACCAAAAAAAATCCATAAATTCAGTCCTCAAAATGCAAACTTTTTTCCAAATTAACTCCATAATATCGACTGAAAACATGGCAAACGTTGTTTAGAATCAAGCCTCAAGGTGTTTTTCACATATCTCTTCATTGATACATCGTTCTTGGACACATGCTTTCTCTCCTGAATTATTAAATTATTATTTGGATTGTCATTAATTTTTATAGGGGTTGATACATTTTTCATTAGAGCAAATTAAGTCAGAAATGTCTAAGTGGAAATTACCAACTTTAGAAGCCTTTTAAAATCTCAAATACACAACAAGTCAACACTTAGAAAATGATCAGAAACAAAAGAGTGATCAAATTAAGATCCTACATCTGTATGTGTGTGCATTTGAATAGGAGGCACTGGCATGTCCATTGTGCTCCATGATGAAGCTGGCACCAGTTAACACTGTTGTGCTCCAGTAAGTAGACCTCCACGTAATATTTGAGAAGTGGGAGATACTTTTACTGTGACATTCAAGAACTCTTTCCGCTGTATGTCTGTCTGTGTGTTTCTGTATGTGTGTGTGTGTGTCTGTCTGTCTCTTTTCGTCTGTCTGTTCTTTGGCTATTTACAGCTGCAGGTATGTTATCAAGCAGAGATGGAGAGAGAGAAGGGAGGCTGGTTTGGGGACAATGGTGAAGTTAAACTATAGACGCAGGGTCTTGTTTTGAGCAAGTTTGCTACAGCGTGAAAAATCTGCAGCAACAGGAAATGTGAATTATTATATGGATTATAATAATTAATGGACATTTTTGTTGGGGGTTGATAATATTATTAGGGCCAATAAAGTTTGACATTTCTAAGTGGAGATTACAAACTTTCGAAGCCTCTTTGGAAACTCAACTACACAACAAGTCTGAAAATTCTCAGCAACAAAAGAGTGATCAATTTACGTTCCATACATCTGTAGGTAAAATGTGCATGGTTTAGAAACTGCATACATTAACAGTATCAAGGAAATACACAGACAATGGGGGCTGATTTTGGAACACTGTTTAAGGCTCAGCAAACTAAAAAAGAGCGATGTGAATATAAACACACACACACACACACACACACTTATCATACAGCATGCTGCTGCTGCTCTGTTGTTAATTTGACTTGTGTTATTATCTATTATCAAAAAAGCTCCATTCTTGTGTTTTATTTGACTCAACTCCACATTGTTGGGAAGAGCTTGGAAGCAATCATTTCACTATGTGCCAAATACATGTTTCTTTATTTGATAACAGCATGTGTTACAGTAACAGTGAAATGCTAACACATAAACTGATGAATGCCTCAATATCCAAATAAACTGAGCGTTAGTGACCTAAATAAGTTGAATGGTCTATTTTGGTGGAAATTATTATTTTTTATTTTATATTAATCTTTCATCCATGCAGATGATCCTTTTGTGGTAGCATGGGCTGATTAGACTGCGGTTTCATTATTATAATGGTGGATGAGATTAGCATGGGAGTGAACAGATCAGAGTGTTTTTTTTATGTTGATGTCCCTCAGACAGAAAGCATTATGTCAATGTATGTACTGGATGTACTCTGAGTATGTCTGTGTTATCTCTCTCTCTCTCTCTCTCTCTCTCTCTCTCAAGGGTTTTATTGGCATGGGGAACATATGTTACCATTGCCAAAGCAAGTGAAGTAGATAGTAAACAAAGGTGAAATAAACAATACAAATGTACAGTAAGCATTGACCACACAGCAATTCCAAAAGAATAAAGACATGTCAATCATCATATTATGTATAAATTCAGTGTTGTGGCAATGTGCAAATAGTGAAAGTACAAATGGAAAATAAATCAAAATGAATATGGTTGTATTTACAATGGTGTTTGTTCTTCAGTAGTTGCCCTTTTCTTGTGTCAAGAGGTCACAAATCTTGCTGCTGTGATTGCACACTGTGGTATTTCACATAGATATGGGGGTTTCAAATTTGGGTTTCTCTCTCTCTCTCTCTCTCTCCCTCTCTCTCCCTCTCTCTCTTCTCTCTCTTCTTTGTCTCTTTCTATCTCTCTCTTCTCTCTCTTCTTTGTCTCTTTCTATCTCTCTCTCTCCCTCTCTCTCTTCTTTGTCTCGTTCTATCTCTCTCTCCCTCTCTGTCTTCTCTCTCTCTCTCTCTCTCTCTCTCTCTTTCTCTCTCTCTCTCTCTCTCTCTCTCTCTCTCTATCTATCCTACTTTGACCTCTTGATGAAGTTCATTAATATTCCTTATGGCAATCCATTCCATTTTTGTGATTATATCATCCCCTTTAAAGGATCTAACCCTGCAGGTTAGTACACCACCAAGAGCTTTCCTACACAGAACGGCATAAAACCACTGTGGTGCTTTCCTACACAACCGTACAGTCACTCCAATTCTACTACTCTATTACTCCAATCATCAAAGTACCCTCAAAAGCCTGCAGAAATACTCCTCATTTCAGAAAATGCCTAGGATTTCATATAGGGCAGAATACCAGTAGATTATGGATTATATTAATCCAGGATCCCCGAGACAGGCGTATCTATTGGGTAAGACATGAGTAGATTTAATCAAGTTAACGAACAGGGTCTTGGACCTGTTCCCTAACACACAAAACAACAAGCTTAGGATTGTTGCTAATGCAACTTTTTCTGTTGTTTTTGATGGCTCACATGTAATATCAAGCTATAGCCTGAGAAAACGTTTGGCTCAGTCCAGTCATAACTAACGCATATTCGAAATACAGTACCAGTCAAATGTTTGGACACACCTACTCATTCAAGGGTCTTCCTTTCCTGTAGCGGTCCTCATGAGAGCCAGTTTCATCATAGCTCTTGATGGTTTTTGCGACTGCACTTGAAGAAACTTTAAAAGTTCTTACAATGTTCTGTATCGACTGACCTTTAAGTATTAAAGTAGTGATGGACTGTCTTTTCTCTTTGCTTATTCGAGCTGTTCTTGCCATAACATGGACTTGGTCTTTTAGCAAATAGGGCTATCTTCTGTATACCACCCCTACCTCGTCACAACACAACTGATTGGCTCAAACACATTAAAAATCTCTGATGGATAGGGGAGACGCTAGCGTCTCAACTGGCCAATTGCTGGGGGAAATGCAGAGCATCAGATTCATCTAAAATTCTATAAAATTCAAACTTTCATTAAATCACACATGTAAGATACTCAATTAAAGCTACACTCGTTGTGAATCCAGCCAACATGTCAAAAGCATAAGAAGCTATTATCTGATAGCCTGCACCATCTGCACCAGCAGTAAATAAAGGAGCTAGCGTAGCAGGCGCTACACAAAACGCTGAAATAAAATATAAAACATGCATTAACTTTGACGAGCTTCTTCTGTTGGCAATCCAATTTGTCCCATAAACATCGCAATTGGTCCTTTTGTTCGATTAATTCCGTCCATATATATCGAAAATGTCCATTTATAAAGCTCGTATGATCCAGAAAAAAACAGCTTACAAAAACGCAACGTCACTACAAAATATTTCAAAAGTTGCCAAAATATTTCAAACTACTTTTGTAATACAACGTCAGGTATTTTTAAACGTTAATAATCGATCAAATTGTAGGCGGGACAATCTGTATTCAATACAGGAAAGAAAAGAAACCAGCTCTGCTTTTCACGTCTTGCGCAACTCACAAAAGTGTCCCCAGTTCCGAGTTGGCCTACTTCTTCATAGCACAAAGGAATAACCTCAACCATATTCCAAAGACTGGCGACATCCAGTGGATGCGGTAGGAACTGAAAATAGGTTCCTATTAAATATCCAATTGCAAAGACAATATAGGGGACAGAGAGGGGATTTTTTTTTAATTCTGAACAGATAGTCCTCTGGGTTTTGCCTGCTACATGAGTTCTGTTATACTCACTGACATGATTCAAACAGATTTAGAAAGATTCTATCCAAATATATGAATAATATGCATATCTTATATTCTTGGCATGAGTAGCAGAAAGTTGAAATTGGGCACGCTATTTATCCAAAAGTGAAAATTCTGCCCCCTAGCTTTAAGAGGTTTTAATTAAGGAAGGAAATTCTACAAATTAACTTTTAACAAGGCACACCTGTTAAAATTGAAATGAATTCCAAGTGACCACATCATGAAGCTGGTTGAGAGAATGCCAAGATTGTTTAAAGCTGTCATCAAAGCAAAGGGTGTCTACTTTGAAGAATCTTAAATATATATATTTTTGATTTGTTTAACACTTTTCTGGTTACTACATGATTACATATGTATTATTTCTACAATGTAGAAAATAGTAAAAATAAAGATAAACCCTAGAATGAGTAGGTGTGTCCAAACTTTTGACTGGTACTGTACACTGAAGTACAAAATTAACGTTGTTATTTTATTTTATTAAGTGTTGGTCCCATGTTTCATGAGCTGAAATAATACATCCTAGAAATGTTCCATACGCACAAAAATCTTATTTCTTTCAAATTTTGTGAACGAATTTGTTTACATCCCTGTTAATGAGCATTTTATACAAGATAATCCATCCACCTGACAGGTGTGGCATATCAAGAAGCTGATTAAACAGCATGATCATTACACAGGTGCACCTTGTGCTGGGGACAATAAAAGGCCAATCTAGAATGTGCCATTTTGTCACGCAACACAACGCCAAAGATAACTCAAATTTTGAGGGAATGTACAATTGGCATGTTGGCTGCATGAATGTCCACCTGAGTTGTTTCCAGAGAATTGAATATTAATAAGCCGCCATAAGCCGCCTCCAACGTTGTTTTAGAGATTTTGTTAGTATGTCCAACCATCCTCACAGCCGCCGACCACGTGTAACTACGCCAGACCAGGTCCTCCACATCCGGCTTCTTCACCTTCGGGATCGTCTGAGGGGGGAGGGGGGGATGCTGAGGAGTATTTTTGTCTGTAAAAAAGTGATTTTGTGGGGAAAAAAACTCCTTCTGATTGGCTGGGCCTGGCTCTACAGTGGGTGGACCTGGTTCATGTCGGTGTCCTATGCCCCTGCTCATTCATGTGAAATCCATAGATTAGGGACTAATTCATATGTTTAATTTGACTGATTTCTTTACATGAACTGTAACTCAGCAAAATCTTTGAAATTGTTGCACATTGCATTTATATTTTTGTTTATTATACTTTCTCTCACTCTTTTATTTTCTCCATACCTCTCTCTCACTCTCTCTCCCTCCACTGCATTTCTCAATTAATTATACATTTTACCTCATAATTGTTTGCGTTTTAATGCGCAATTTAGCTCACCCCCGCTGAAATGGTTATTCTTCACATATTCCTCCCTGTTCCTGACTCGTATGAAGTGTCACTGATAACATTTAGTCAGAGCAGTGTGAGGCCAACACGCCCACGCAACGATGTGCCAAGCCGTCAAGCTGTCAGAGTTAAATGAGAGTACGAGAGAGGGAAGGGACAATGAGATCTGAGTTGAGTGTAGGGTACAGACACTACAGCTGGGGATAACTACACTGCCACTATGACCCCATTACATATGAATTATCCCACTCTTTTAACAACTCTTACAGCTTTCAACAACTCTTACAGCTTTTAACAACTCTTACAGCTTTTAACAACTCTTACAGCTTTCAACAACTCTTACAGCTTTCAACAACTCTTGCAGCTTTCAACAACTCTTACAGCTTTTAACAACTCTTGCAGCTTTCAACAACTCTTGCAGCTTTCAACAACTCTTACAGCTTTCAACAACTCTTACAGCTTTCAACAACTCTTGCAGCTTTAACAACTCTTACAGGGAGTATTGACATTTTACAAGTTTTTGTTCAGCTTTGAAACTAAGTTCCTGCAAAGATCACAAGAACCATGTAACCCGTCAGACCTTCAAACCTGCCCTTTTCTATCTGTCATACTCCTCCCACTCCTCCCACTCCTCTCACTCCTCCCACTCCTCTCACTCCTCCCACTCCTCCCACTCCTCCCACTCCTCCCATTCCTCTCACTCCTCCCACTCCTCTCACTCCTCTCACTCCTCCCACTCCTCTCACTCCTCCCACTCCTCTCACTCCTCTCACTCCTCTCACCCCTCCCACCCCTCCCACTCCTCTCACTCCTCTCACCCCTCCCACTCCTCCCACTCCTCCCACTGCTCTCACTCCTCCCACTCCTCCCAGTCCTCTCACTCCTCTCACTCCTCCCACTCCTCTCACTCCTCTCACTCTTCTCACTACTCCCACTCCTCTCACTCCTCTCACCCCTCCCACTCCTCCCACTGCTCTCACTCCTCCCACTCCTCCCACTCCTCTCACCCCTCCCACTCCTCCCACTCATCCCACTCCTCTCACTCCTCCCACTCCTCCCATTCCTCTCACTCCTCTCACTCCTCCCACTCCTCTCACCCCTCCCACTCCTCCCACTCCTCCCACTCCTCTCACTCCTCCCACTGCTCTCACTCCTCCCACTCCTCCCAGTCCTCTCACTCCTCTCACTCCTCCCACTCCTACCACTCCTCCCACTCCACTCACTCCTCCCAGTCCTCTCACTCCTCCCACTCCTCCCACTCCTCTCACTCCTCCCACTCCTCTCACTCCTCACTCCTCTCACTCCTCCCACTCCTCTCACTCCTCTCAGTCCTCTCACTCCTCCCACTCCTCCCACTCCTCCCACTGCTCTCACTCCTCCCACTCCTCCCAGTCCTCTCACTCCTCTCACTCCTCCCACTCCTCCCACTCCTCCCACTCCTCTCACTCCTCTCACTCCTCACTCCTCCCACTCCTCTCACTCCTCTCAGTCCTCTCACTCCTCCCACTCCTCCCACTCCACCCACTGCTCTCACTCCTCCCACTCCTCCCAGTCCTCTCACTCCTCTCACTCCTCCCACTCCTCTCACTCCTCTCACTCCTCTCACTCCTCCCACTCCTCTCACTCCTCTCACCCCTCCCACTCCTCCCACTCCTCCCACTGCTCTCACTCCTCCCACTCCTCCCAGTCCTCTCACTCCTCTCACTCCTCCCACTCCTCCCACTCCTACCACTCCTCTCACTCCTCCCACTCCTCTCACTCCTCCCACTCCTCTTACTCCTCCCACTCCTCCCACTCCTCCCACTCCTCTCACTCCTCCCACTCCTCTCACTCCTCTCAGTCCTCTCAGTCCTCTCACTCCTCCCACTCCTCTCACTCCTCCCACTCCTCCCACTCCTCCCACTCCTCTCACTCCTCCCACTCCTCTCACTCCTCTCACTCCTCCCACTCCTCTCACTCCTCCCACTCCTCTCACTCCTCTCACTCCTCTCACCCCTCCCACCCCTCCCACTCCTCCCATTCCTCTCACTCCTCCCACTCCTACCACTCCTCTCACTCCTCTCAACCCTCCCACTCCTCCCACTCCTCTCACTCCTCCCACTCCTCTCACTCCTCCCACTCCTCCCACTCCTCCCAGTCCTCTCACTCCTCTCACTCCTCCCACTCCTACCACTCCTCCCACTCCTCTCACTCCTCCCACTCCTCTCACTCCTCCCACTCCTCCCACTCCTCTCACTCCTCTCACTCCTCTCACTCCTCACTCCTCTCACTCCTCCCACTCCTCTCACTCCTCTCAGTCCTCTCACTCCTCCCACTCCTCCCACTCCTCCCACTGCTCTCACTCCTCCCACTCCTCCCAGTCCTCTCACTCCTCTCACTCCTCCCACTCCTCTCACTCCTCTCACTCCTCCCACTCCTCTCACTCCTCTCACCCCTCCCACTCCTCCCACTCCTCCCACTGCTCTCACTCCTCCCACTACTCCCAGTCCTCTCACTCCTCTCACTCCTCCCACTCCTCCCACTCCTACCACTCCTCTCACTCCTCCCACTCCTCTCACTCCTCCCACTCCTCTTACTCCTCCCACTCCTCCCACTCCTCTCACTCCTCCCACTCCTCCCACTCCTCTCACTCCTCCCACTCCTCTCACTCCTCTCAGTCCTCTCAGTCCTCTCACTCCTCCCACTCCTCTCACTCCTCTCACCCCTCCCACTCCTCCCACTCCTCTCACTCCTCCCACTCCTCTCACTCCTCCCACTCCTCCCAGTCCTCTCACTCCTCCCAGTCCTCTCACTCCTCCCACTCCTCCCATTCCTCTCAGTCCTCCCACTCCTCCCACTCCTCTCACTCCTCTCACTCCTCACCCCTCCCACTCCTCCCACTCCTCTCACTCCTCCCACTCCTCCCACTGCTCTCACTCCTCCCACTCCTCACAGTTCTCTCACTCCTCTCACTCCTCGCACTCCTACCACTCATCTCACTCCTCCCACTCTTCCCACTCCTCTCACTCCTCCCACTCCTCTCACTCCTCCCACTCCTCTCACTCCTCCCACTCCTCTTACCCCTCCCACTCCTCCCACTGCTCTAACTCCTCCCACTCCTCTCACTCCTCCCCCTCCTCTCACTCCTCCCACTCATCCCACTCCTCTCACTCCTCCCACTCCTCCCATTCCTCTCACTCCTCCCACTCCTCTCACTCCTCCCACTCCTACCACTCCTCTCACTCCTCTCACTCCTCTCACCCCTCCCACCCCTCCCACTCCTCTCACTCCTCTCACCCCTCCCACTCCTCCCACTCCTCCCAATGCTCTCACTCCTCCCACTCCTCCCAGTCCTCTCACTCCTCTCACTCCTCCCACTCCTCTCACTCCTCTCACTCCTCTCACTCTTCTCACTCCTCCCACTCCTCTCACTCCTCTCACCCCTCCCACTCCTCCCACTGCTCTCACTCCTCCCACTCCTCCCACTCCTCTCACCCCTCCCACTCCTCCCACTCATCCCACTCCTCTCACTCCTCCCACTCCTCCCATTCCTCTCACTCCTCCCACTCCTCCCATTCCTCTCACTCCTCTCAGTCCTCCCACTCCTACCACTCCTCTCACTCCTCTCACCCCTCCCACTCCTCCCACTCCTCTCACTCCTCCCACTCCTCTCACTCCTCCCACTCCTCCCACTCCTCCCAGTCCTCTCACTCCTCTCACTCCTCCCACTCCTACCACTCCTCCCACTCCTCTCACTCCTCCCACTCCTCTCACTCCTCCCACTCCTCCCACTCCTCTCACTCCTCCCACTCCTCTCACTCCTCTCAGTCCTCTCACTCCTCCCACTCCTCCCACTCCTCCCACTGCTCTCACTCCTCCCACTCCTCCCAGTCCTCTCACTCCTCTCACTCCTCCCACTCCTCTCACTCCTCTCACTCCTCTCACTCCTCCCACTCCTCTCACTCCTCTCACCCCTCCCACTCCTCCCACTCCTCCCACTGCTCTCACTCCTCCCACTACTCCCAGTCCTCTCACTCCTCTCACTCCTCCCACTCCTCCAGCTCCTACCACTCCTCTCACTCCTCCCACTCCTCTCACTCCTCCCACTCCTCTTACTCCTCCCACTCCTCCCACTCCTCTCACTCCTCCCACTCCTCCCACTCCTCTCACTCCTCCCACTCCTCTTACTCCTCCCACTCCTCTCACTCCTCCCACTCCTACCACTCCTCTCACTCCTCTCACTCCTCTCACCCCTCCCACTCCTCTCACTCCTCTCACCCCTCCCACTCCTCCCACTCCTCCCACTGCTCTCACTCCTCCCACTCCTCCCAGTCCTCTCACTCCTCTCACTCCTCCCACTCCTCTCACTCCTCTCAATCTTCTCACTCCTCCCACTCCTCTCACTCCTCTCACCCCTCCCACTCCTCCCACTGCTCTCACTCCTCCCACTCCTCCCACTCCTCTCACCCCTCCCACTCCTCCCACTCATCCCACTCCTCTCACTCCTCCCACTCCTCCCATTCCTCTCACTCCTCTCACTCCTCCCACTCCTCTCACTCCTCTCACCCCTCCCACTCCTCCCACTCCTCTCACTCCTCTCACTCCTCTCACCCCTCCCACTCCTCCCACTCCTCTCACTCCTCCCACTCCTCTCACTCCTCCCACTCCTCCCAGTCCTCCCACTCCTCTCATTCCTACCACTCCTCCCACTCCTCCCACTCCTCCCACTCCTCTCACTCCTCTCACTCCTCCCACTCCTCTCAGTCCTCTCACTCCTCCCACTCCTCCCACTCCTCCCACTGCTCTCACTCCTCCCACTCCTCCCAGTCCTCTCACTCCTCTCACTCCTCCCACTCCTCTCACTCCTCTCACTCCTCTCACTCCTCTCACTCCTCTCACTCCTCCCACTCCTCTCACTCCTCTCACCCCTCCCACTCCTCCCACTACTCCCACTGCTCTCACTCCTCCCACTACTCCCAGTCCTCTCACTCCTCTCACTCCTCCCACTCCTCCAGCTCCTACACCTCTTCTCACTCCTCCCACTCCTCTCACTCCTCCCACTCCTCCCACTCCTCTCACTCCTCCCACTCCTCTCACTCCTCTCAGTCCTCTCAGTCCTCTCACTCCTCCCACTCCTCTCATTCCTCCCACTCCTCAAACTCCTCTCACTCCTCTCACCCCTCCCACTCCTCCCACTCCTCTCACTCCTCCCACTCCTCTCACTCCTCCCACTCCTCCCAGTCCTCTCACTCCTCCCACTCCTCTCACTCCTCCCACTCCTCCCATTCCTCTCAGTCCTCCCACTCCTCCCACTCCTCTCACTCCTCTCACTCCTCACCCCTACCACTCCTCCCACTCCTCTCACTCCTCCCACTCCTCCCACTGCTCTCACTCCTCCCACTCCTCACAGTTCTCTCACTCCTCTCACTCCTCGCACTCCTACCACTCATCTCACTCCTTCCACTATTCCCACTCCTCTCACTCCTCCCACTCCTCCCACTCCTCTCACTCCTCCCACTCCTCTCACTCCTCCCACTCCTCTTACCCCTCCCACTCCTCCCACTGCTCTAACCACTCCCACTCCTCTCACTCCTCCCACTCCTCTCACTCCTCCCACTCATCCCACTCCTCTCACTCCTCCCACTCCTCCCATTCCTCTCACTCCTCCCACTCCTCTCACACCTCCCACTCCTACCACTCCTCTCACTCCTCTCACTCCTCCCACTCCTCTCACTCCTCCCACTCCTCTCACTCCTCCCACTCCTCTCACTCCTCCCACTCCTCCCACTCCTCTCACTCCTCCCACTCCTACCACTCCTCCCACTCCTCTCACTCCTCCCACTCCTCTCACTCCTCCCACTCTTCTCACTCCTCCCACTCCTCCCACTTCTCTCACTCCTCTCAGTCCTCTCATTCCTCCCACTCCTCCCACTCCTCTCACTCCTCTCACTCCTCCCACTCCTCTCACCCCCCCCACTCCTCCCACTCCTCTCACTCCTCCCACTCCTCTCACTCCTCTCACTCCTCCCATTCCTCTCACTCCTCTCACTCCTCCCACTCCTACCACTCCTCTCACTCCTCCCACTCCTCCCACTCCTCCCACTCCTCTCACTCCTCCCACTCCTCTCACTCCTCCCACTGCTCACTCCTCTCACTCCTCCCACTCCTCTCACTCCTCTCAGTCCTCTCACTCCTCCCACTACTCTCACTCCTACCACTCGTCTCACTCCTCTCACTCCTCTCACTCCTCCCACTCCTCTCACTCCTCCCACTCCTCCCACTCCTCTCACTCCTCCCACTCCTCTCACTCCTCCCACTCCTCCCACTTCTCTCACTCCTCCCATTCCTCCCACTCCTCTCACTCCTCCCACTCCTCTCACTCCTCCCTCTCCTCCCACTCCTCCCAGTCCTCTCACTCCTCCCACTCCTCACTCCTCTCACTCCTCCCACTCCTCTCACTCCTCTCAGTCCTCTCACTCCTCCCACTCTTCTCACTCCTCCCACTCCTCCCACTCCTCTCACTCCTCTCAGTCCTCTCATTCCTCCCACTCCTCCCACTCCTCTCACTCCTCCCACTCCTCTCACCCCTCCCACTCCTCCCACTCCTCTCACTCCTCCCACTCCTCTCATTCCTCCCACTCCTCCCACTCCTCTCACTCCTCTCACTCCTCCCACTCCTCTCACCCCTCCCACTCCTCCCACTCCTCTCACTCCTCCCACTCCTCCCACTCCTCTCACTCCTCCCATTCCTCTCACTCCTCTCACTCCTCCCACTCCTCTCACTCCTCCCACTCCTCCCACTCCTACCACTCCTCTCACTCCTCTCACTCCTCCCACTCCTCCCACTCCTCTCACTCCTCCCACTCCTCTCACTCCTCCCACTCCTCACTCCTCTCACTCCTCCCACTCCTCTCACTCCTCTCAGTCCTCTCACTCCTCCCACTACTCTCACTCCTACCACTCGTCTCACTCCTCTCACTCCTCTCACTCCTCCCACTCCTCTCACTCCTCCCACTCCTCCCACTCCTCTCACTCCTCCCACTCCTCTCACTCCTCCCACTCCTCCCACTTCTCTCACTCCTCCCATTCCTCCCACTCCTCTCACTCCTCCCAGTCCTCTCACTCCTCCCACTCCTCCCTCTCCTCTCACTCCTCCCACTCCTCTCACTCCTCTCACTCCTCTCACACATCAGGTCAGAGAGGGGAGCAGAGACGTGTAGGGAGGTACAGATGTTATCGTGTCCATCCTGCCCCCTGCACGCCCCCTGCCCCGCCACACACAGACACAGCAGGAGCCGTGGCAGACAAGAGATGGTGCACATATGTGTGTGTGTGTGTGTGTGTGCGTGTATGTGTGTGTGTGTGTGTGCATGCATGCATTTGCCTCCCTCCTCCCTCCAAGAACTCACAGCCCTCGTTTTAATCAAGATAGTGAGAGCTTAGACAGAAGGAGTGGAGCAGGTTCGCCCCTCCAGCCCTCTTCTAACCTCTTGACTCCAGGCAAAGAGCACTCAGTGTAAGTCCAGTCGAGGAGGCTGTTTCTGCACGACACTGACAGCCCTCAAAAGGTCCCCCTCCTTCCAATAAACACACACACATGCACTCATATAGGCAGGCAGGCAGGCAGACACGCACGCACGCACGCACACACACACGCACACACACACACACACACACAGGCACACAGGCAGCTTCTCTTCTGTCATTATATGTTGCCCGAGAAGACTAAATGAACCCTTGCTCACCAGAATGATTTCATAAATGATTTCATAAATGCTTAAATCTAGTTGATATCGGTACCGTTTTCTCTGTCATCTCTGCTTCTTTTCTCAGAGCCATGACATTTAGGGAGAAAATGCAATAAACGGGAAAGATCTTCTGTACAAAATGTCCAAATGACATTCGTTCGACAGGTTGTAGGGAAATAGAAAGCTGTGAAAATGACTCCACATGTTTCTAATAAGATTTCAGTTTGGCTTGGATGCATATAGTATCAGGTTGAAATAGTATCAGATATTATGATACTGATAAAGACAGCACCTCTACAGAATAACAGAGTATTCACAATCTCTCCAGATGCTGAAAGAAATTAAGAATACTTCTCCACTCCTGTTCCCCAGTCAAAATGTACATTTGGTGTATCATGCTACGCCATGAAAAGCGTCGTTCTGAAGGAGTTAATATTAAGGCTGTGTGAGAGGTTATAGACCTACAGTCAGTGTCCAGATTTCACTTTCCATTCAACCCATCAGAACACTGGGTTACACTCACTGGACACACATTTGTTGAATCAACACTGCTTGAACCAACGTGGAATAGATGTTGAATTGACAACGTCATCATGGGACTGTGGAGTTTTGTATTATTATTTTCAACTCTCCATTTCTCAGCTTTTCTCTTAGGGCCCGATTCCTACTTAGGAATTTATGCCTTTCCTGAACACTTCTCAGTTCTTTGTATTCTGACTTATCTTATGAAGGTGCATGACTGGCTTTGCAGATCTGATTCCCTTGCAAGTGCTGAATAAATGTAATTCAACCGCTGGAAACCCTCCCACTTGCTGGTCTACAGATTTTGTCATAGTTTTCATTCAACAGGATTTCCAGTGCATTTATCTTAAACCATCCCTTTAAATACAGTATATCTTTAATAACAATTTTGTTTACAGACTAGAATACATAGAGAGAACTAGGGATAAAATAGGGATAAATGAACAAAAGCCATCTAAATATATGCGTTTTCATCTCCGTTTCAGCACCAACTGGTAGATTTTAAAATACTCTGATCTTGTAGATAATTCCAGGTATGTATGATTAATTTAAAAAACTGTTTTGGAGAGCCTTTACACACAAATTATATTGATGAATCAAAAATACATTCTGAAAATTGCCACATTCTGTCCCTTAACCCATGGAAATGTTGGAAAAAGTAATAAAATAATAAGAATGATATGAAGAATAGTGTACAATAGTAGGCTATACCCTCTATTGCTTGCAGTAACCATGGAACTGTGTGATGACACAGCCAAATACTGAGCCATGTGTCGGGTTCAAACTGTTACGACTTGGTCTGCCGCTCAGCTCCGTAACGATGTAATTAGCCTACCTGTATTTTCCACTGTTACTAATGATCCTCAGCAACAACTACATGGCCGTGACGGCTTTTACAGTGGAAGCAAATGAAGGTAAACTAAAACATGTAATTCAATGTAATGACAATGCAGGCTATACCAACTGAAGGGAATTAACAGTACATTGACAGTTAAATGTGTGTTGTTATTATGCCTACTGAATATCCATACTTATAGTGACTGCTATTTAACATGATAGAAAGAGGAAACAGAAGGTCGGGGAAACCTATAATTAAGACCTTCGAGAGTTCCCATCCTGCAAGTTAAAAGGCTGTACAATTTAAATTCTGCATAATGGCACAGCACTTAATAAATGTCACACCCTGATCTGTTTCACCTGTCTCTGTGCTTGTCTCCACCCCCTCCAGGTGTTGCCCATCTTCCCCATTATCCCCTGTGAAGAACCGCTACCTGCTACCTCTCATCTCCTCTGCCTTAAAGCCGATCCAGGGGGCCACTGTGTTCTCCAAGCTGGACCTACGGAACACCTACCACCTGGTGCGGAAACGGGAGGGGAACGAGTGGAAGACTGCCTTCAACATGGCCAGCGGCCACTTCGAGTACCTGGTCATGCCCTTTGGCCTTACCAACGCCCGTGCTGTGTTCCAGGCGCTGGTAAATTATGTTCTCCGCGACATGTTGAACCGGTTCATCTTCGTCTACCTCGATGACATCCTTGTCTTCTCCCGCTCCACCCAAGATCACGTGCTCCATATCCGACAGGTTCTCCAACGTCTCCTGGAGAATCAGCTTTTTGTTAAAGCAGAGAAGTGCGAATCCCATCGCTCCACCATCCCCTTTCTGGTTTACATCATTGCTGCAGGGAGCGTACAGATGGATGCCAGGAAGGTGAGAGCGATGGTGGATTGACCCGAGCCTACATCCAGAGTACAGCTGCAGCAGTTCCTGGGTTTCAGCAACTTCTATTGCCGCTTTATCTAGGACTACATCACCCTGGCTTCCCCCCTGTCTGCATTCACCTCTCCCAAGGTTCCGTTCACGTGGTCCCCAGCTGCTGACCAGGCATTCTGGGACCTCAAACACCTCTTCACCACAGCTCCCATCTTGGTTCATCCTGACCCGTCCCTCTAGTTTGTGGTGGAGGCCAATGCTTTTGATGTCGGAGTGGCGGCTGTCCTGTCCCAACGGTCTGCCTTGGACCTCAAGTTGCATCCCTGCGCCTTCTTCTCCCACCACCTCAATGCCACAGAGAGGACCTATGATGTGGGGAATCATGAGCTTCTCGCAGTGAAGATGGCGTTGGAGTGGAGGCCCTGGCTAGAGGGGGCAGAGCATCCATTCGTTGTGTGGACTGGCCACAAGAACCTGGAATAACTCCAAACGCCTCAATTCCCGGCAGGCTAGGGGGACTATACTGTTCACCCTCTCCTACTGGCCGGGATCCAAGAATGTCAAACCGGATACACTGTCACACCATGACTACTACCCTGGAACCTGAGACCATCCTTCCCACCTCGTGCCTGGCGATGGCACTCAGCTGGGGAATAGGGAAGCAGGTTCGGCGGGGGGTCCTAGATAACTGGATGTTCATGCCTGACTCCTCCAGGCTCGCCTGTCACCCGGGTTCCCATCGGACCCTGGCTTTTGTGCGACAGCGCTTTTGGTGGCCTACCATGGTTCCTGACATCTCTGCATTTGTCACCGCACAGGTTGCTCGACCCTACTCATGGTTTCTTCTCGCTTAAAGATGGTGTAATTATGATGGATTTAAGTCAAGTATCTGTAGACACACCTCCATTTCTTAGGTGTGTCAAATATTATACATTTTTAAATGTAACCTTTATTTAACTAGGCAAGACAGTGAAGAACTAATTCTTATTTACAATGACTGCCTACTGGGGACCAGTGGGTTAACTGCCTTGTTCAGTGGCAGAACAACAGGTTTTATCTTGTTAGCTCGGGGATTCGATCCGGCAACTTTTCGGTTATTTGCCCAATGCTCTAACCACCAGGCTACCTGCCGCCCCGAATAGCAGGTGAACAGCATGATATTCTCATACTTAAGTTCACGGTCAGAATACACAGTGAGAGAAAAGTGCATAAAAAATGGAATAACGTTCCATCTACCCACACTTAACTCAGGGCCTAAACTCAGACATTGACCTTGTTGCCTCAGTGGATCCTCAGTGGACGAACTGTCATGTTTTCTGCCTGTTCCCAAAAGTGTTTGGCACGAGTCAATTTACACACTAATGCCAGACGGCCAAAGTATAATGAAAAAAAAAACTCCATGTAGCCTTTAGATATAAATTGCTCAAGATTGATGCGTTCATTTAATGTATTGTTTTCTCTTTATTCAACCTGACCTCCACCCACCTGCCCTTCATCCACACAATATTTCATGATCTTAAACCCGCCTGCACCGCGGGGACTGTGGGTCATTGGTCAACCCCGGCATCACTAGTGTGTGTGTGTGTGTGCGTGCGTGCGTTTGTGTGCTTGAGAGAATGAGGGAATTCTCTGAGGGAAAATGATTAATCCCAGCGATATGAGCTGTGTGTTTGTTGTCCACATCCCTTACAGACCCAGGTAGACTCTGAACAATTCCGTATATCAGTCGCTTACCCTGCCTGTTTCATCACACCCAGATCTCTCTTCACACACCTCCACACAATGAGAGAAAGAAAGAAAGTGCAACAGAGAGAAAGTGACAGAAAAACAGAGAACGAGAGAGAGATAATGAGTAAAAAGTAGCAATTAATTAAAAGTTGGTAATTGCTGTTGGATGTGAATTATCACTGAATTAAAATGTGTGCATAACATAATAAATAGAGTTTTAAAAAAAGGAGATAAGGTACTGACTTGACTGCATGGAGATGGTTGCTATGAATAGAGCTGGAAGTTGTGGTGTGGTGGATGGCATGCAGTGTGTGAGGCTACCACTAGGGGGTAGTGTGAAACACATGCCTCCTTATGAAGGCTCTGCTGCTCAAGCAGAGCCAGAGTCAGTCAAATTCAGGAGCAGGTTGTCTGCATGTGAGAGGCCAGTTCTTAGACAACACCTCAATTGGGATCCCTCTATCCCCATCTCCCCTCTCCCTCTCTCCCTCTCTCCTATTCTTCCCTTCTCCCCCTCCCTCTCTCCCTCTTTCCTTCTCTCCCTCTAACCCCACCCCCCTCTCCCTCTCTCCCCCTCTCTCCCTCCCTCTCTTCCCTTATCATCCCCTCTCCCTCTCTCCCCCTTTCCCCCTCCCTCTCTCCCTCTCTCCCCTTATCATCCCCTCTCCCACTCTCCCTTTCTCCCCCTCTCCCCCTCTCTCCCCTTATCATCCCCTCTCCCTCTCTCCTTCTCTCCTTCACTCACTCTTTCCTTCTGTCCCCCTACTCCTCTCTCCCTCTCTCCCCCGTACCCTCTCTCACGCTCTCCCTTTCTCCCTCTCCCCCTCTCTCCACCTCTCCCTCTCTCCCTTACTCTGACCAGCATCCAAGTCAGGACTTTTGTTCTTGTCCAGCTCAAGCACATTCTATTAAACTAATCACGGTCTGACTAAGAGACAGTAGAGAGTCGATTATTTTAATCAGGTATGTTAGTGCTGGAATGCTAGTTGCATGTCCATAGTCATCTCAATTATACAATACATACTACATATTAACCTTGGGGGGAATGTATCAAAGATTATACAAAAGTAGTGGTTATGGAAAACAACAATCCAGAATGGATCTTCAAAGCCAGCTGAGTGTTTCTCCAACATTGCGGAATGTTTATGTAGCTTTATCTGGAGGGATCAAAAGGACAGGTTGCCGGGGCGACAGATAGAAACCCCAGTGCTACAAATCAATAGGCCAGAGCCAAGATATCATATACAATAAATACAAGCAGACACACACAATCACAGACACACTCACATACACACACACACAGACAGACAGACAGACAGACAGACAGACAGACAGACAGACAGACAGACAGACAGACAGACAGACAGACACACACACACATGCACTCAGATAAATACTGAAATGGGAGCACATAGCGAGAAAAAGAGAGTGAGAGCGAGAGAGAGGGACAGAATAAGAGAGAAAGAGAGGGAGAGCAGCATTCCCTGCTTCCCCTGGCCCATAGATCAGAGCTGAGAGCTAGACCAGCACAGAGACAGAGGGAGGGGATACAAGGAGAGGTCATAAATGTTGTATTCTCTTCGTCTTCTGAGAGTTGAAACATTGTTTTGTTTAGTGCTTTTCTTTCCTCTTTTGTTTTCGAGTGGATACGTGAGTGCATCTGTGTGTGAGTGTATGTGTAGCTCTGCGTATGTGTGTATCTGTGTATTTGTGCCCGTGTGTGTGTGCATGTTTTTTGTGTGAAAGCAGCCTTAGGTAAGAGGTTGAGAGAGTATAGGACGCCCACTCTTTGGTAGAAACACAGTGCACATCAGAACAACAATGCTTCACACACACACACACACACACACACACACACACACACACACACACACACACACAGCCTCAGTATAATAGCCTATATCACAAGATTCTCTCCTGGAAAATCTCCTTCATTTCACTCAATTTCTCCGTCAGGGTCTCATAAAGTGTCCATGTTGTCCTTACATAACCTGTGTAGCTGTGTTGACAGCAGTTGAGTGTGGTTTGATCTCTTCAGAGCTTGTTTTGTTTGGCATGGCTGTGTCAGGGTTGGATGGCACCAGATGGCCCAGGCTGGGTTTATCAGCAGCTGGCAGAGAAGGGCCGGGCATGGGCTGGCAGGATGGAGGGATGCCGGGTGGTTTAGTATGCCACGCTAGATGCTATGTAGAGACGGGCACAAACACCGCCCAACAGCACTGACCTATGAACCCTAGTGACCCGTGAGGACGGAGGCGGAAGGCATTGGCTGTGTGCTTTTGTCTCTGTGTTGACGTTGAGAAATATCTCTCAATCATCATCCCTTTTTTCCCACTTGTCAGAAATTTCCCTCAATAACCATTTGTAAGTGATTTCACTTCTCTCATGAAATCGGATCGATCCCGACTTTCTTTCTTTGAGTGAACTTGTAGGGACTTTAAGTGCACCTAACCTGATGGTGTTAGTGGGTGGTGAGTAGTGTGTAGTGTGTGGGAGTCAGTAGATTCAGTGGGAGCAGATGGATGGTGCTAACTGTGGTGAAGTAGGTGAGAAACACACTTTGTCAACCCCTGTGTCACCAGCATGCTATTTATGACCGGCTCAGCTCAGTTCAATCCTATGGCCTTAACGCATTTCATTTCACACAAACGCCAATTAGCTGCTAATAGAAGAGAAAATAGATGGAATCTGAAACTCTCTCTCCCTCTCTCTCTCTCTCTCTCACACACACACACACACACACACACACACACACACACACACACACACACACTTAGTGGTCTGGGAAGATGTTAACATGCTCCCTTGTGTATTTCTGGTATGTTGTGGACAATGAGGGTAGAGCATCGTGAAATATTAATACACAGTATTGTATTCAGGTTCCTGACAGCGACCGATTGTCTACCTAATGTGGATGTGCGTGTGTTTGCATGGACATTTGTGTGTATTCCGCATAGCATCTCTATGGTATTCAGACTCAGCCCAGGTTTTCATTCTTTCTCTTCAGAGGTTCAATGGAGATTCCGAGAAGTACATGGCGGCAAGACGGATGTGGTTCAATATGATGGAGTAAGCTGATAACGTTGGAGGAAACAGTGTGTGTGTGTGTCTCCGTGTGTCTCTGTGTGTGTGTGTGTGTGTCTCTGTCTCTGTCTCTGTCTCTGTGTGTGTGTGTGTGTGTGTGTGTGTGTGCGCGCGCGCTTATTAGACATATTTGCCCTGAGACTGTGGGATAGAGATGAGTATGATCATTTATCCAGTACAAATGATCCTCCATTTATAGATTTTAATGAAATCATAATTGCCAGCTTAATACACTTCTCAAGTTTTATAAAGACATAAGTAATAGGCAAGAGACATGGAATTATTTTATTCGCATATTTATTACTCCGATTCGACTCCTCTGCAGTAAAATGTAAAATTAGATCCATGTTGAAAATGATCTAACAAATGATTCCCTGTAAATCACCTAATTAAATAGAGCTATCTCTTGGGTTCATTTGGGGGTGCTGACAAAAATGATTTAACACCTTTAATAAAACAAAGATATTAAATTGGAAGACGTGTATTGACCAATGGGAATTTATCATGGATCTGTCGATGACTTGGGGACCAACTTACAATCACCGGTAGTTTCGTACTTTCCTCAGAAATACCTAATCACATCAAATTCAGTGAAAGGAATTGGGAAAGAAGTATTCTGAACACGAATCACTTGGGCCCCATATTGAGTAGAGTTGGAAATCCTGGTAACACTTTCTCTGAAGTAGATGCATGTAATGCTTTATAACTCAGAAGTGGATCTTAAACTCTGTATGACATGTTTTGGATAAAAACAAAGGTTAAGGAAATCTTAACAGTACTTTCAAATTCTTTCCTGTCTTCTGTACAGTTCTGAAGACCCGTGTGCGATGTATTTCTCACTTCCCATCTTAATCCTCCAAACAACATACTGTCCAATCCACTTTCTCTTCCCTTTTCTAGAAGTCCATAGGTCACACATCACCTGCATGGTCATTCATTCTAGTCCAACCAATTAGAAGATGAAAAGCAACAATCAGACACAGTGGCTTTCAATGTACAGTATTGAACCTAGTGAATAGCCAACCAGCTCTCACAGTCTCATGTCAGAATTGGATGTTCATCCATGTGTTTCAATCGGCAAGTTTCAAAGTGTTTCAGGTTACGTTTAGGCATTAACCCCGAAATCGGAAGGTTAGACGTGAACTCAGAATGGACCTGTTAAGGATATGGCAGACATACGCCCCCTTTGGAGAGATTGGGTACCCCTAGTAAACTGGAAAAAAAATCTGTCAAAAATTGCTAATATATGCAAATAAAAAGTATTATTGGATAGAAAACACTCTAAAGATTCTAAAACCGTTGGAATTATGTCTGTAAGTATAGCAGAACTCACAGGGCAGGCATTCTTCCAAACTAGTTTTTGTGGCCATGAAAGTTGGAGCAACTTTGACGTCATGGCCCCCACCCTTCCCAACGAGCTATGATTCTGGGGACACTTTCTTTCTCTTCCGCTAGATGTCCTCTTTCATTAGAGCTTCAAATCGTTCAAATCCCGCGAGAATTGACCCTATGGGAGTGAAATTAGTGCGTGCCACGAGAGAATAGGCTGTGCGTATGGGCGCGAATTGGTCCCAGCCATTCCTTTGTTTCCAGCACTCAAGAGAAGGGCAGACGATGGCCGATTGAAGTTTGTTTTGCACTTCTAAAACATCATAAAGCTTGCTTCTGCACTTAGTTTGACCTGTTTAGTCGACATATAATGTGTAATTTTGAAGTTTTGATGCGCAACTTATCCGGACCAGAGGACGTTTTGGGTGCATTTCAGCTGATGTTATTAGCAGTAGCTAATACAAAGACGCAAGACTTGAAACCAAACGATGTATTGGGTAAGTATGAAGCCTTCCAGAACATTCTGAACGAAGATCATCGAAGGTAAGGGAATATTTATGCTTAAATCTGTGTTTCTGTTGACTCCAACATTACGTGGAAATGTAGCTTGGAACTGAGCGCTGTCTCAGCATATGGAATAGTGTGCGATTTCTGTAACGTTAAAAATAAATCTAACACAGCGGTTGCATAAAGAAGCAGTGTATCTTTCTAACTATATGTAGAACATGTATATTTAGTCAAAGTTTATGATGTCTATTTACGTTATCTTGCCGCGCTACATAGATTTCCTGCGGGCATTTTTGAGTAATTTCTGAAAGTGAACTCACTGTAAATGGACATTTATGGATATAAATGGCATATTATTGAAAAAAAAAATATGTACTGTGTAATATGTCATATTACTGTCATCTGATGAAGATTTTCAAAAGGTTAGTGAGCGATTTATTTTTTAATCCTGCGTTTGTTGATTGCATGTTTTGGCTATTGAAATAAGCTGTGTCTGGTGGTGGTTTTACATATATATGTGCTATGTTTTCGCCGTAAAACATTTTAGAAATCTGACTTGCTGGCTAGATGAACAAGGTGTTTATCTTTCATTTGAGCTATTGGACTTGTTAATGTGTGGAGGTTAAATATTTTTAAGAATATTTTTGCGTTCCATGCGCCACCGTTTCAGCTGAACGTGGGAGGGTTGATCCCCAATTGGGAACCAGTATCGTAGACAGGTTAAGGCAAGGGTTAAGGTTTGGGATAGGCTTAAAATCAAAAATCTCAAAAACAATGGAACTTGCAACTTTTGGAATCAGAGACAGGCGCTTACGCCAATCCGCCGTCCCCGTCCACAACACCCTAGCAAAACCGCTCACTGTTGCCAGTTTCCACATCAATTCCCGACGTCCTCGGGCACGGATGGTTCATTGAATACTGACTTGTATCACGGCTGACGTGGCTTTGAATAGCCTTCATGTATGTATCCTGGTGAATGGGCACATCCCAACAACACAGCTATACATTCCGTACGAGGCACATTTAGGGGGTCTTCCCTTCTCCCAGTCAGCAGCTGTACTTTAGTAACAGTCCTCTCGGATGTTGCTTGTCGAGCCACCAGACAGGAGCACAGTATAAAGAGCCCTGCAAAGAGAGAGATTCATTTGAAACAGACCATTTATACCATTTAGACACAGATGAATAATACATGAAAGTAAAGACCGCACTAGCACTGTGTTCAGTGTCAAAGGGCCATGGCTGTGTAATGCATAAACAACAGAGAAAAAGCCTTAGAGCAAGGCATACGTGATCAAACTGGTGGAGAGTAGAAAATGTACAGAGAGAGAGAGAGAGAGAGAGAGAGAGAGAGAAAGAGTGTGTGTAATACAGAGAGAGAAAGAGAGAAAAAGTGAGAGGAAGAGAGAGAGAGAGAGGGGAGAGAGAAAGAGAGAGAGAAAGTGAGAGAGAAAAAGAGAAGGAAAGCGGGAGGGAGGGAGATAGAGAGATAGAGAGAGAGAGAGATAGAACGTGAGAGAAAGAAAGTGAGGGAGATAACATTTAAGAAAAGTCCTCTGAACCCCTGTCTCTGATGCTAACCTCACATTCCACTGAACCACTCTCATTTGTGGAGAGAAAATCTGAAGCATAGCCGGGTGGGTTATTTTTTCTTACAAAGTGGAGATGTACTTTATTGCATGATGTGGTGGCTTATTGACTAGGATTTATATCAGTCCTTTACTCATCCAATCTGACCACTATACACACACACCGTTTTTGAAACTGTACTGTTGGTTTGGGTGCTCCTAAGTAAGCATTTCACTGTAAGGTGAAACACCTGTTGTATTCGGCGCATGTGACTAACACATATGTGATTTGATGTGATAACTCCCATTCACATGGTCTACACATACATATTCATATACAATACACTCTGCATGTACAGTATGTGTTAAGAATACAGTACATTCTGCATGTACAGTATGTATGTACTAATGAATACAGTACACTCAGTACCGTATGTATGTACTAATGAATACAGTACACACTGCATGTACAGTATATACTAATGAACACAGTACACACTGCATGTGTAGTACGTACTAACGACTACAGTACACACTGCATGTACAGTATGCACTGATGACTACAGTACACACTGCATGTACAGTATGTACTGATGAATAAAGTACACACTGCATGTATAGTATGTCCTGATGACTACAGTACACACTGCATGTACAGTATGCACTGATGACTACAGTATACACTGCATGTACAGTATGCACTGATGACTACAGTACACACTGCATGTACAGTATGTACTGATGAATAAAGTACACACTGCATGTACAATATGTACTGATGAATAAAGTACACACTGCATGTATAGTATGTCCTGATGACTACAGTACACACTGCATGTACAGTATGCACTGATGACTACAGTACACACTGCATGTACAGTATGTACTGATGAATAAAGTACACACTGCATGTACAGTATGTACTGATGACTACAGTACACACTGCATGTACAGTATGTACTGATGACTACAGTACACACTATGTACAGTATGCATTGATGACTACAGTACAATATACACATGTGCGTAGAAATCGTTCTGAGAGAACATGACAGGAACGCTCTGCTAATGTGTATAGCAATGTTATTTAAAAGACCTATAACAAGAAGCAGGGACTATTCCCTCAGTACTGGAACATTCCCTCATGACAGGAACGCTCCGCTTATGTTTTCCAAAACACCCAAACAACACGCGGGAAACGTTCCCATGAGACTCTCATGAAGTCACACTGTTGTAGATTTGTTCCATAGTTTCTCGATCTCGTAATTATTTGTTGTTCAAATACAGTGCCTTGCGAAAGTATTCGGCCCCCTTGAACTTTGCGACCTTTTGCCACATTTCAGGCTTCAAACATAAAGATATAAAACTGTATTATTTTGTGAAGAATCAACAACAAGTGGGACACAATCATGAAGTGGAACAACATTTATTGGATATTTCAAACTTTTTTAACAAATCAAAAACTGAAAAATTGGGCGTGCAAAATTATTCAGCCCCCTTAAGTTAATACTTTGTAGCGCCACATTTTGCTGCGATTACAGCTGTAAGTCGCTTGGGGTATGTCTCTATCAGTTTTGCACATCGAGAGACTGAATTTTTTTCCCATTCCTCCTTGCAAAACAGCTCGAGCTCAGTGAGGTTGGATGGAGAGCATTTGTGAACAGCAGTTTTCAGTCCTTTCCACAGATTCTCGATTGGATTCAGGTCTGGACTTTGACTTGGCCATTCTAACACCTGGATATGTTTATTTTTGAACCATTCCATTGTAGATTTTACTTTATGTTTTGGATCATTGTTTTGTTGGAAGACAAATCTCCGTCCCAGTCTCAGGTCTTTTGCAGACTCCATCAGGTTTTCTTCCAGAATGGTCCTGTATTTGGCTCCATCCATCTTCCCAACAATTTTAACCATCTTCCCTGTCCCTGCTGAAGAAAAGCAGGCCCAAACCATGATGCTGCCACCACCATGTTTGACAGTGGGGATGGTGTGTTCAGCTGTGTTGCTTTTACGCCAAACATAACGTTTTGCATTGTTGCCAAAAAGTTCAATTTTGGTTTCATCTGACCAGAGCACCTTCTTCCACATGTTTGGTATGTCTCCCAGGTTGCTTGTGGCAAACTTTAAACACTTTTTATGGATATCTTTAAGAAATAACTTTCTTCTTGCCACTCTTCCATAAAGGCCAGATTTGTGCAATATACGACTGATTGTTGTCCTATGGACAGAGTGTCACGGTCGTCCTCCTCTTCATCTGAAGAGAAGAGGCGAAAAGGATCAGAGGACCAATATGCGGCGTGGTTAGTGTCCATGGTAAATCTTTAATAAAGAAAATACTGACACTGCATACAAAACAATAAACCAAATACGACCGTGAAGCTACAAATGAGACCTGTGCTGACACAAGCCACTGACATAGACAATCACCCACAAACAAACAGTGCAACCCAGGCTACCTAAGTATGATTCTCAATCAGAGACAACTAATGACACCTGCCTCTGATTGAGAACCATACTAGGCCGAAACATAGAAATGCCCCAAAACATAGAAAAACAAACATAGACTACCCACCCAACTCACGCCCTGACCATACTAACTAAATACAAAACAAAGGAAATAAAGGTCAGAACGTGACACAGAGTCTCCCACCTCAGCTGTAGATCTCTGCAGTTCATCCAGAGTGATCATGGGCCTCTTGGCTGCATCTCTGATCAGTCTTCTCCTTGTATGAGCTGAAAGTTTAGAGGGATGGCCAGGTCTTGGTAGATTTGCAGTGGTCTGATACTCCTTCCATTTCAATATTATCGCTTGCACAGTGCTCCTTGGGATGTTTAAAGCTTGGGAAATATTTTTGTATCCAAATCCGGCTTTAAACTTCTTCACAACAGTATCTCGGACCTGCCTGGTGTGTTCCTTGTTTTTCATGATGCTCTCTGCGCTTTTGACGGACCTCTGAGACTATCACAGTGCAGGTGCATTTATACGGAGACTTGATTACACACAGGTGGATTGTATTTATCATCATTAGTCATTTAGGTCAACATTGGATCATTCAGAGATCCTCACTGAACTTCTGGAGAGAGTTTGCTGCACTGAAAGTAAAGGGGCTGAATAATTTTGCACGCACAATTCTTCAGTTTTTGATTTATTAAAAAAGTTTGAAATATCCAATAAATGTTGTTCCACTTCACGATTGTGTCCCACTTGTTGTTGATTCTTCACAAAAAAATACAGTTTTATATCTTTATGTTTGAAGCCTGAAATGTGGCAAAAGGTCGCACAGTTCAAGGGGGCCGAATTCTTTCGCAAGGCACTGTATAACAAAAAGAGTTCTTCTGACACGTTACAGCATTGTTCGGAGCTAGTAACCTCTTCATTTCGCTGCACCCGCTGTACCATCTGCTAAACTGTGTACGACCAATACATTCTGAATTGATTTATGACCTAATAGTACTAATAATATTCCCTGAGGCTACTTCAGCAGTAAAATGTTGGCGCAATAATTAGCCCTTCTAAGAGAACATTCTTGGAGTGTTCAGCCAACGTTGATAACGATATTACTACTTAACCTGTAACAACAAAGACACATTCCAACAAGACTCTTGTAATGTCGTTCTGTAAGGTTATGACATGACGATCTGCTAGCGTTCCACAAACATACTTCAACGACAATGGAAGTAGTTCTGAAAACATTTTGCAGTGTTCTGCTAATATTCACGTGTAACGTAACATTACTAAATGAATTTGCCAAACTTTTAAAAGCAAATGGCATGTCAATGTTCTAACGTCATGATGTGTTGTTAGGGTGTTGTCCAACAATCCTTGTAGCTTTTTTAAAGAAAGGTTATGAAGTGGATTTGAACCTGCCATCTTAAAGCCCTGTGCTATGTCTGCTGCGCCACCAGGATCCTAATGTTTCTAGTAGATTTCCCTTTGTACTGACATCCTTGAATTATTATTCCAACTACGGCTAGACATTGAGTGTACAACACATTATGCACACCTACTCTTTCCATCACAGACCGACCAGGTGAAACCAGGTGAAATCTATGATCCCTTGTTTATGTCACCTGTCAGATCCACTGCAGTCAGTGTAGATCAGGGATGGGCAACTGGTGGCCCACGGGCCACTTTCACAAAAATGGAACTCAATCGAGGTCTCAACTTACTGTTGAGAGTTAGAACAATAGAATGCACAAGGTGCAATTTCAAAATTTGGTTGTGCATCAGCAGTCACTCAGTTAGCCCATGTCAGCATTTATTTATTTATTGATAAGGTCGAATTACCGACCGGGCTGGGGCCTATTCGATCATCAGCTATCATATTAAAAACATTTGCCTCCATACTATGGCAAAAATATTTAGAATTGCATGAAATTAGCTATAAAACTGCAAATTGTTGTCTCAACCCCATGGCAAAACGAGTATAATTGCATGAAATTAGTTATACAATTGCAAAATCTTCTCTTCTCTACAGATCCTTGCTACATGGGGCTGTGCATTATCATGCTGAAACATGAGGTGATGGCGCCGGATGAATGGTACGAAAATGGCCCTCAGGATCTCGTCACGGTATCTCTGCGCATTCAAATTGCCATCAATAAAATGCAATTGTGTTCGTTGTCCGTAGCTTATGCCTGCCCATACCATAACCCCACCTCCACCATGGGGCACTCGTTGACATAAGCAAACTGCTCGCCCACAAAACACCATACACGTGGTCTACGGTTGTGAGGACTGCTGGATGTACTACCAAATTATCTAAAACGACATTGGAGGTGGCTTATGGTAGAAAAATGTATATTCAGTTCTCTGGCAACAGCTCTCACATTTCTGCAGTAAGCATGCCAATTGCACGCTCCCTCAAAACTTGAGACACCTGTGGCATTGTGTTGTGTGATAAAACTGCACATTTTCTTGTCCCCAGCACAAGGCGCACCTGTGTAATGATCATGCTGTTTAATCAGCTTATTGATAGGCCACACCTGTCAGGTGGATTATCTTGGCAAAGGATTAATGCATAACATTTCTGGGATCTTTTCTTTCAGCTCATGAAACATGGGACCAACACTTTACTAGTTGCGTTCATATTTTTGTTCAGGGTATATTTTGCAGTCGCTTAGTGGTAGTTGAACTCCATTCAAATCTGTGAAATGTTTTCAATAGTTAATTACTTTTTTTCCATGTAGTGGTGTAGATAACTAAAAATTAAATATGTGTGAAGTAGGCAATCATTTCCTTACTTGTTTGGCATCAGAACGGCCTAATTCTCACTTGAAACATTTTTTCTGTGTTTAATAGGCTAAATTACACATTCTGTTCATGCAAGTTTCTAGTCAATGATATTTCAGATTTACATTTGACAATTTTTCACAAAGCAGTTTGGATTTGGTGAACTACTATTTCAAAGTAACTTCAGTAAAGAAAAATATATTTTTCCTCAGGGTAACTTTAGTGTAGCTTAACGTCTTTCATTGTGAAGTAATTGGTACCTTGGTAAACTATATTTTCAGAATAGCTTCCCCAAATCGAGGAACGGGGTGCATTTGGGACCCATCCCCAGTGTACACAAAGTACCGTCTCATCAAGGGAGCAAGAACCCTGATTTTATGGTTTAAAGAAATATGCTAAAGAGGTGGCAAACAAGGCAGGCTGCTCAGCTGATTGGTTGACATACTATGAATGTTGTGACTAAACTTAACAAAAAGAAGAAGAAATGAGAAATGATATTACCTAATAAATATAAATTACATAAACCACAATCTCAAAAGACTTTGACGTTATATCATCTCATGGGCAGAGAGCCCAATTCATCACAATCATTCATTGAAGTTGATGGATCATTCCTAACAGAACCTTTCAATATTGCCAGTCATTTCAATGACTATTTCACTAGTAAAGTGGGAAAACTCAGAAGTGAAATGACAACATTGAGCAGTGAACCGTCATATTTTTGGTATAAAAGATCTAGTAATGGAAGAGAAGGATTTTTGTTTTGAATTTGGTCAAGTTAAGCACGTTTCGCACACAACTAGTATTACTATAGAACTTCGGTTATGTCTGTTTTTCCAGCGGACAATTCGGACGGGATTAGTTTAACTAAGCTGGTCCTGTATTTTCTTTCTCATTGAAAATGGACCATTATGGACCATTCTGGAGACTCGTCTAGGTGTGAAGATATTTCAAATGTCTAGAGCCTAATATTGGCCTAATGGCCATCAGTTCAGAGAAAGTCCAAATGTACATGTACATGCAGAGTGCACTAACTCATATCAATAAGTTCCATGAACTGTAACCTACGTAGACATTTAATTACCTGACGGATTTATCAATTCATTGGCACTATGTCGTCCACTTGGCACTAGGAAAGTTGATGTGTGACAAAACAAGTCATTCATCTGTAGGCTTCGTGCAAAGCAATTTGTTTTAAGCATCAATTTGTTACACGTTTTTACCCAAACTGGGTGCAGAACCAGATCAACTCTGTAATATCCCTAAAAACACAGGGATGACGATTCACATGGGATAAGTATTATCAGAGGACTTGGGAGTTTGCCGAAAAACAGTAGGTTTTTTAGGGCTTGAAAAATAACCTTCCTGCCAGATACAAATGACTGACGTGGCACATTCAGACAGGACAAAAATGACAGATGGGGTGGTTTGTGCTCGTGCACATACTTACATTACCTGATCTCCCCCAGTAAAACGTATCCTGTCCGAATAGGGCTTTAGTGTGGGAGAGGTGGAAAAACTATTGATATCCATCAATAATGATAAGCCACTAGGTATAGAAAAGCTTGATGGGAAACTATTGAGAATGGTAGCAGACTGTATTGCCACCCCTATTTGTTAAATCTTTAACCAAAGCCTAAAGCAGTGTGTCCACAGGCGTGGAAGGAAGCTAAACTAATTACACTGCCTAAAAATAGTAAAACACCACTTGCTAGCTTTAACAGCAGCCCAATCAGTTTGCTGCCTGTTCTTAGTGAACTGATGGAGAGGATTGTGTTTGACCAAATACAATACTATTTTTCAAAGAACAAGTTAACTACTGGCTTCCAGCATGCATATAGATAAGGGCACTCAACTGGTACTGCTTATAAATTGTTATTGAGAAAACTCACTTGCCATGGTTCTAACCGACACATGGTTAGAGAGTTATTTATCCAATAGAACCCAGAGAGTGTTCAATGGAAAGTTCTCCAACATCAGATATGTACAGTGTGGTATCCCTCAGGGCAGTTGCCTTGGACAGTTACTTTTCTCTATTTTTACAGATGATTTGCCACTGGTCTTACATGAAGCTAGAATGACTATGTATTTGGATGATTCCACACTCTAAATGCCAGAACCCAAAGCCAGACAGCTCACTGAAATTCTAAATAAGGAGTTACAGTCAGTATCAGAATGGGTGATTAATAATAAACTGGTCTTAAATACATCTACATCTAAAAGCATTGTATTTGGTTGAAAACATTATCTAAGACCTAAACCTCAACTGGATTTGTACATAAAGGGCGTGACCATTGAGCGAGTTGAGGAAGCAAGTTATTTATATAATGTTTTTGCTCTGTTGTTTATATTTTGTTGTATTTTACATTTATGTAACTGTCCTTGTCTATTAGTGTATCAGTGTTTTGTTACTTGTCATGTTGGTGTTTTTTTGAGGACCCCTGGAATAGTAGCTGTTGCTTCGGCAAAAGCTAATGGGGATCTAAATAAACAAGTAAATGTTAAGCGATCCCTAAAATTGTGGTTGACTGCTCCTGTATGTAGCCCCGACAGGACGGTGACCCAGTTTCACACCCTGATCAGTTTCACCTGTCCTCGTTATTGTCTCCACCCCCTCCAGGTGTTGCTTGTTTCCGCAGTGTATTTATCCCTGTGTTTCCTGTCTCTCTGTGCCAGTTCGTCGTGTATGTTTCCAAGTCAACCAGTGGTTTTCCCGTTCGCCTGCTTTTTGCATTCTCCTTTTTCTAGTCCACCTGGTTACTGAACAGCACAACAGCCATTCAGTTTGGACCCATATTGTTTAGCGCTAGTATGAAATGAGAGTGATGGGTGCCAACCAACATTAGACTGGATAGATTGAGAGCACTGAAAGATACTTCAAATCATCATAATAACACTTAGATTTGAACTAACAAAATAATTTTTATTAATTAAATGTTAAACATGCAGTGGAGGTTTGATTGCCTCCAAAATGAACAGAACTAAATATGCTGTTTTTCCATCTCATTAAAGACCAATAAAATAAAGTAATTCTCAGAGCTAACACGTGGTTAGTTTGTTTTAGTGAGTGGCTGATCGAAAGAGTCTATGTAATGAATGCTTTGTAATTCACTCTGGAATCTCACACTGCATATTTTAATTACCTACATTTTAACATTCAATTGTTCTATAAATTTTGATTTAAGCAATATGAATGTGGATGATGAAAGGGAGGCAGCCTGGAGAGAAAGAGAAAGAGAAAGAGAAAGAGAAAGAGAAAGATAAAGAGAGAGAGAGAGAGAGAGAGAGAGGTGGGTTGTGGCCTCATTTCCTCACATAAGGATAAGGATTTGGGTCTGTTCCTAACCTTGTCACGAAAGTGGTGAGATACTAGGCTATAGTTTTTTGGGGGTTACATGTCATCCTCCACACAAAACCACACTGCACCATGTTGTACCTCAGTCTACTGCTGTGTATCTGTGTATCTCTGTGCCCTGCTGTGTACCACTGCATACCGTTCTGCCCAACATGGTTCCAGGAAACTCTTCTAATGAGTTGAATAATTGATCATCAGAGTCTCCCTTCTGTCTGTTTCATCTCTCTCTCTCTCTCTCTCTCTCTCTCTCTCTCTCTCTCTCTCTCTCTCTCTCTCTCTCTCTCTATCTCTCTCCTTCTCACTCGCTCCTGAATCTCTCCTCCCTTACCCTATCTGATTACCTAGCTTCTCAAACTCACACCCTACCACAGAATGGCATTATGTGCTGAGTAGTGTTCTGTATCCCTCACATGTAAATACTCACCTGTAGACTTTAGCGGTTGATAATAAAAACACGGGTTGCGATATATTCTATTCCAATTGCAACCAATTGAGAGATTGAACTGCATTCCAAAGGAGAAACCAATTCATGTCCAATTCAACAGACAGGAATTGAAATGGAATTGACCCCAACGTTTTTTGGAAGTAATGCAACAGTGCTCTTTATCAAAGTAGTTGGTGATTGGGGTGGATGTTCATTGTCTCTCCTACTCTCATCGGGGCTTACCTTTGACTGAGTGACCTGACACAATGATAGATGGGCCCATGGAAACTGTGGTGTTCAATGCGAGGGATAGGAGAGAGATAGAGAGAGAGGTGAGAAAGAGAGACAGAGAGAGAGAAGTGAGAAAGAGAGAGAGAGAGAAAAGGGGGAAGAGAGCGAGAGAGAGAACGAGATATAGAGAGACCCATCCACACTATCAGCTGTTGATTATTAGAGTGCAAAGCAGCAGGAAGCAGAGAGAGAGAGATAGGGACCGACATGGATTACATGGGTTTAATCCATTACTCACCCAGCATTCATTCCAGTAAGAGTTATTTGTTGTCGCACGTATGGTTTGTAGGTTAAGCAACAATTTACACCAAATAAAAAACATAGACACATGCCCAAAAATCGGACCCATGCCAACAAATCACATTAAAATAGATGGGTTTGAAATTTGATTAGGAAATCTCATGGGGCCCTTCTCCCTGCAAATATAAATATTACACTGAAGAGAATTTCATTAAATAGAAAATATGTGGTGAAATAATCAAGTTCAGCTTCTCACCATCTAACGAAGATGTCAGAATGGATAGTAGTTCATGGAGTTTGGTATGAGGGTTTGGGCGTGGATGGTGGACAGGGAAGCCAGCACCCGGTCTTGGATCGGGCTTGGTAGTTGGCCTCACGGCAGGATCAGCCCCCAGTTGTGAACTGGGGTTGCGCTGAGCATGTTGACAGGGCCAACCTCTGGCCGTCAGCTGAGGTTGTGTTGGCCCTCCTACTGGTGCCATTGTGCAGGAAGCCTGGAGGAGGAAGACATGGTGGCGAGCAGGGCCTAAAATTAACCCCCGCCACCTGCCAAATGTGGGTACATTTTGTCATTGGTGGTTGAGATGTACATTTTACCAGCTGTGTAGGCAGTGTGTCAGGGCTCCACAGTGCGAGCATTTCACTTGCATTTGTGAATAGAAATAGTAAAGTATGATCACATTTATAAGAAAATAGCTGTTTGCCTTTTGTTTCATAGCTGGTAAATGAATGGCACAAAGTCAAGGAACTACGAATCCTATATAGGCTATCCCATCTTACGCCGCAACACTGGCTGGCTGGGGTCATAGCCTCTAATGCATTTGAGGCTATGATTACGCTCCCGGATACGGGTTTGCTCGTCGCAAGCGTTAACATCAGAAGCCTCCCCCTAAGTTTGTTTTACTCACTGCTTTAGCACATTCCGCCAACCCTGATGTCCTTGCTGTGTCTGAATCCTGGCGTAGGAAGGCCACCAAAAATTCTGAGATTTCCATACCCAACTACAACATTTTCCGTCAAGAACTGCTAAAGGGGGGAGTTGCAATCTACTGCAGAGATAGCTGGCAAAGTTCTGTCATACTTTCCAGGTCTATGCCCAAACAGTTCAACATCCTAATTTTAAAATGAATCTCTCCAGAAATAAGTCTCTCACTGTTGCCGCCTGTTATAGACCCCCCTCAGCTCCTATCTGTGCCCTGGACACCATATGTGAATTGATTGCCCCCATCTATCTTCAGAGTTGGTTCTGTTAGGTGACCTAAACTGGGATAGGCATAACACCCCAGCCGTCCTGCAATATAAACTAGATGCCGTCAATCTCACACAAATTATCAAGGAAACCGCCAGGTACAACCCTAAATCCGTAAACATGGGCACCCTCATAGATATTATCCTGACCAACTTGCCCTCCAATTACAACTCTGCTGTTTTCAATCAGGATCTCAGCGATCACTGCCTCAGTGCCTGCATCCGCTATGGGTCCGCGGTCAAACGACCACCCCTCATCACTGTCAAATGCTCCCTAAAACACTTCTGCGAGCAGGCCTTTCTAATCGACCTGGCCTGGGTATCCGGGAAGGAAATTGACCTCATCCCATCAGTTGAGGATGCCTGGTCGTTCTTTAAAAGTAATTTCCTCACCATCTTAAATAAGCATGCCCCTTTCAAAAAATGTAGAACTAAGAACAGATATAGCCCTTGGTTCACTCTAGACCTGACTGCCCTTGAACAGCACAAAAACATTCGGGGGCGAACTGCAATAGCATCCAATAGTCCACAGGTTATGCAACTGTTCTGGGAAGTCAGGAACCAATACACACAGTCAGTCAGGAAAGCAAAGGATAGCTTTCTCAAACAGAAATATGCATCCTGTAGCTCCAAAAAGTTTTGGGACACTATAAAGTCCATGGAGAACAAGACCACCTCCTTCCAGCTGCCCACTGCACTGAGGCTAGGTAACACGGTCACCACCGATAAATCAATGATAATCGAACAATAAGCAATATGCAATAATTCCAATATCTCTACGGCTGGCCATGCTTTCCTCCTGGCTACCCCAACCCCGGCCAACAGCTCCGCTCCCCCCGGAGCTACTTGCCTGAGCCTCCCTAGCTTCTCCCTCACCCAAATCCAGATTGCAGATTTTCTGAAAGAGCTGCAAAACCTGGACCCGTACAAATCAGCTGGGCTAGACAATCTGGACCCTCTCTTTCTAAAATGATCCGCCGCCATTGTGGCAACCCTTATTACCAGTCTGTTCAACCTCTCTTACGAATGGTTGAAAAGCATGCATTTGGAATTACTAGCGTTTAAGAGCAGTTGGAGGCCACGGAAGGAGTGTTGTATGGCATTGAAGCTCGTTTGGAGGTTAGTTTACACAGTGTCCAAAGAAGGGCCAGATGTATACAGAATGGTGTGGTCTGCGTAGAAGTGGATCAGGGAAACACCCGCAGCAAGAGCAACATCGTTGATAAAAAAACATCTCAAGTAAAATACTGAGGTAGCCATTTTTCCAATCGCTTCTTATGAGAAACCAATTGCCTCGACGGATATATTATCGAATATATATGTTTAAAACACCTTGAGGATGGATCCTAAACAACATTTGCCATGTTTCTGTCGATATTATGGAACAAATTTTGAAAAACGTTTGGCGTTATAGTTGCAGAATTTTCCGGTCGATTTCTCAGCCAAGCATGATGAAGAAACGGGAGCTACAAAAATAAATAATAAAATAATATTTTTGGAAAAAAGGAACATTTGCTATCTAACTTGGAGTCCCCTGAGTGAAAGCATACAAAGTTCTTCAAAGGTAAATGATTTAATTTGGTTGCTTTTCTTATTTTCGTGAAAATGTTGCCTGCTGCCAGCAGAGCTAGCATAGCATTATGCATGATAAACTTACACAAATGCTTGTCTTGCGTTGGCTGTAACGCAAATTTTGAAAATCTGAGGAGAGACTGTGTGGTTAATAAAAGGCTAAGCTTGTGTTTGAATATATTTATTTCATTTCATTTGCGATTTTCATGAATAGGAAAAGTTTCTAGGGGTATTTATGTCCGTTGCGTTATGCTAATGCGTTTGAGGCTATGATTACCTGCTGAGATCCCTAAAGATTGGAAAGCTGCCGTGGTCATCCCCCTCTTCAAAGGAGGTGACACTCTAGACCCAAACTGTTATAGACTTATATCCATCCTGCCCTGCGTTTCAAAAGTCTTTGAAAGCCAAGTTAATAAACAGATCACTGAGCATTTCTATGAGAGCAGTCTCTATGGGGGTACCACAGGGTTCAATTCTCGGGCCGACTCTTTTCTCTGTATATATCAACGATGTTGCTCTTGCTGCGGGTGTTTCCCTGATCCACTTCTACGCAGACCACACCATTCTGTATACTTCTGGCCCTTCTTTGGACACTGTGTAAACTAACCTCCAAACGAGCTTCAATGCCATACAACACTCCTTCCGTGGCCTCCAACTGCTCTTAAACGCTAGTAATTCCAAATGCATGCTTTTCAACCATTCGCTGCCCGCACCCTCCTGCCCGACTAGCATCACTACCCTGGACGGTTCTGACCTAGAATATGTGGACAACTACAAATACCTAGGTGTCTGGCTAGACTGTAAACTCTCCTTCCAGACTCATATCAAACATCTCCAATCCAAAATCAAATCTAGAATTGGCTATCTATTTCACAACAAAGCCTCCTTCACTCAGGCCACCAAACTTACCCTAATAAAACTGACTATCCTACCGATCCTCGACTTTGGCGACGTCATCTACAAAATAGCTTCCAATACACTACTCAGCAAATTGGATGTAGTCTATCACAGTGCCAGCCGTTTTGTTACCAAAGCGCTTTATACCACCCACCACTGCGACCTGTATGCTCTAGTCGGCTGGCCTTCACTACATATTCGTCGCCAAACCCACTGGCTCCAGGTCATCTATAAGTCTATGCTAGGTAAAGCTCCGCCTTATCTCAGCTCACTGGTCATGTTAACAACACCCACCCGTAGCACGCGCTCCAGCAGGTACATCTCACTGGTCATCCCCAAAGCCAACACCTCTTTTGGCCGCCTTTCCGTCCAGTTCTATGCTGCCTACTGGAATGAATTGCAAAAAACGCTGAAGCTGGAGACTTACATTTCCCTCACTAACTTTAAACATCAGCTATCTGAGCAGCTAACCGATCGCTGCAGCTGTACATAGTCCATCTGTTAATAGCCAACCCAATCTACCTCATCCCCATATTGTTTTTATTTACTTTGCTGCACTTTTGTACACCAGTATCACTACTTACACACTGTCATCTGCTCATCATCATCTGCTCATCTATCACTCCCGTGTTAATCTGCTAAATTGTAATTACTTTTCTACTATGGCCAATTTATTGCCTTACCTCCTCATGACATTTGCACACACTATATAGACTTTCTTTTTTTTATATTGTGTTATTGACTGTACGTTTGTTTATCCCATGTGTAACTCTGTGTTGTTGTTTTTTTCGCACTGCTTTGCTTTATCTTGGCCAGGTCGCAGTTGTAAATGAGAACTTGTTCTCAACTAGCTGACCTAAATAAAGGTGAAATAAAAAAAATAATAAGATGTATATCAAAGTCACCTTTTCTTCAAAAACACTTTGTTCATACAAAGATGGCTGTGCTTCAAATATGTTTACAGTAGATAGTGACACCGTATGTTACCAGTATCTCCTGTTGTCTGATGACGTGTAAAAAACAACTGGGAGCTCTTAAATCTTCAACTCCCATGTACTCAAGACAACTTTAACCTGAACAATTGCTTTGAACAGTCGCCCAACACAGAATCCCAAGTCGGGATCTCAGGCCTCTTTCTGGAGTTATAGCTTTCCATCCTGAATTTTACTGACGGCATGATTGGAACTTGTTCCCAGTTGTCTTGATAGCACCATAAGTATGAGCCACTTGTTTTTATTTCTAAAGAATGTAACATTTTCATTCCTTTTTTTTTTCCTACAGAGTCCCCTTGGTGCACTACGCTAGAATGAACACCACTGGGCCACTTCTGCAGCTCTACCTTGCTGTGCACAAAGACATGAAGCGTTATTTCCGTTTGTCCAGAGAAGCCATGAACATGGTTATGAGTCACCTTGATGTCCACACACAGCACGGCTAGGGTTGTTACCTTGAGGTTCTCACTATGGTCTATTGGTTGGCAAACAGCTCTCATGCCTTCCATGTGCGGAAGACCTCTGTTCTCCTTGCAGTGCAGTCATCGCTGCATTTCGGGGCCCAAACCAGAGGTGTTAGATGCTGTTGGCCAGGGCTTTGCTATGCTATCACAGGGCCAGGCATTCATCAAGTGTGTGGGAGAAATCAATGGATGTCATGTGCGCGTTAAGGCAGCCACAGGCCCAGATTCACAGTATTGTGTCAACAGGAAGAGTTCCTCTGTCTAGGAAGAGTTCCTCTGTCCAGTGTCTATGTTCTTTTGCCCATCTTAATCTTTTCTTTCTTTTGGCCAGTCTGAGATATGGCTTGCCATAACTCTGCCAGCATCCCAGAGTCACATCTTCACTGCTGACGTTGAGACTGGCGTTTTGCAGATACTATTTAATGAAGCTGCCAGTTGAGGACTTGTAAGGCATCTGTTTCTCAAACTAGAAACTCCAATGTCCTTGTCCTCTTGCTCAGTTGAGCACCAGGGCCTCCCACTCCTGTTTCTATTCTGGTTAGAGACAGTTTGCACTGTTCTGCAAAGGGAGTAGTCAGTTAGGAACAAATTCTTATTTGCAATGACGGCCTAGGAACAGTGGGTTAACTGCCTCGTTCAGGGGCAGCACGACAGATTTTTACCTTGTCAGCTTAGGGATTCAATCTACCAACGTTTCGGTTACTGGCCCAACGCTCTAACCACTAGGCTACCCGCCGTCCCTAGTACACAACGTTGTTAGAGATCTTCTCAGTTCTTCTCAGAACAAGAATAGACTGACTCAACCAGTCTAAAGAAGGCCAGTATTATTGCTTCTTTAATCAGAACAAAGCTGTCAGCTGTGCTAACATAATTGCAAAAGGGTTTTCTAATGGTCAATTAGCCTTTTAAAATGATAAACTTGGATTAGCTAACACAATGTGCCATAGGAACACAGGAATGATGGTTGCTGATAATGGGTCTCTGTACACCTATGTAGATATTCCATTCAAAATCAGACATTTCCAGCTACAATAGTCATTTACAACATTAACAATGCCTACACTGTATTTCTGATCAATTGCATGTTATTTTAATTGACAAAAAAAAATTTTGATTTTCTTTGAAAAAGGACATTTCTACGTGACCCCAAACTGTTGAACGGTAGTGTATGTACAGTACCAGTCAAAAGTTTGAACACACCTACTCATTCAAATGTTTTTCTTTATTTTTTCTCATTTCTACATTGTAAAATAATAGTGAAGACAACAGAACTATGAAATAACACATATGGAATCCTGTAGTATCCAAAAAAAGTGTTAAACAAATTAAAATATATGTTATATTTGAGACGCTTCAAAGTAGCCACCCTTTGCCTTGATGACAACTTTGCACACTCTTGGCATTCTCTCAAACAGCTTCATGAGGTAGTCACCTGGAATGCATTTCAATTAACAGGAGTACCTTGTTAAAAGTTGATTTGTGGAATGTATATCCTTCTTATTGTATTTGAGTCCATCGTTTGTGTTGTGACAAGGTAGGGGTGGTATACAGAACATAGTCCTATTTGGTGAACGACCAAATCTATATTGTGGCAAGAACAGCTCAAATAGGCAAAGAGTAGGTGAACGGATGATCTCCGCAAGTGTGGTTCCCACCATGAAGCATGGAGGAGGTGTGATGGTGTAGGGGTGCTTTGCTGGTGACACTGTCTGTGATTTATTTAGAATTCAAGGCACAATTAACCAGCATGGCTACCACAAAATTATGCAGCAATATGCCATCCCATCGGTTTGTGCTTAGTGGGACTATCATTTGTTTTTCAACAGCAAAATTTCCCAACACACCTCCAGGCTGTGTAAGGGCTATTTCAATAAGTAGGAGAGGGATGTAGTGTTGCATCAGATGACCTGGCCTCCACAATCACCCAAACTCAAGCCAATTGAGATGGTTTGGGATGAGTTGGACCGCAGAGTGAAAGAAAAACAGAACAAATTCTCAGCATATGTGGGAACTCCTTCAAGACTGTTGGAAAAGCATTCCAGGTGAAGCTGGTTTAGAGAATACCAAGAGAGTGCAAAAGGTTGTAAAACAGGGGAAGGCGGTCCACACTGACCTAATTGCAGCTAGCTTGTCTCTCTGCCACCGAGCTGGTCTGGGGCCTCATTTATAAACTGTGCTGAGGATTTACGTCAAAAGGTGGCGTACAGACGAAACACAGAATTGGCTTACGCACAAAAATATTCTGATTTATAACACATTGCGCATGCACATACCACTCCGGTTTCCCTTTTTGAATCCCAAGGTTTGCTTAGAAAGTGGCGTACACCTTCTTTTGTGACTACACAATGTTTATTAATGAGGCCCCTGGTGTCTCAGATATCAAAGTGGATAATCCTGGAAATAATGTGGAAGGATTCCAGAGACATTGTTCTCTGCCAGTCTCTGCATCCCACAAGGATTCTGTGGATTCCCCATTGGATCTGAAAACACCAGCAAGGACAAGAACACCAAAGTATGCATGTTAAAACTTCTTATGGCTGCAGGGGCATTATTGAGTAGCTTGGATGAAAGGTGCCCAGAGTAAACAACCTGCTCCTCAGTCCCAGTTGCTAATATATGCATGTTATTACTAGTATTGGATAGAAAACACTCTGAAGTTTCTAAAACGGTTTCAATGATGTCTGTGAGTATAACAGAACTCATATTGCAGGCAAAAACCTGAGAAGAAATCCAAACAGGAAGTGGGAAATCTGTGGTTGGTCGATTTTCAACCCAGCCCCTATTGAATACACAGTGGGATATTGATCAAGTTGCACTTCCTAGGGCTTCCACCAGATGTCAACCGTCTTTAGAAACTTGAATGAGGCCTCTATTGTGTTGTAGAGCCGTATGGGAGCTGTTTGAGCCAGTGGTCTGACAGAGAGCCAGGTCCTGGTCACGCGCATTTCACATGATAGCGACCTGCATTCCATTGCTTGAGGGTCAATCTCATTCTCTTCTTCCAACTCTCCGAATTAACAGAAACAAGATCCTCATATTCGGAAAATTGTACATCTTCCAAAGTGGAAGATGCTCCTTCCACACTAGCTTCTCTCCCTGCAAAAACAATTCTAAGGCACTCTGAGCAGAGATCATTTTTGCCATACTGATTGATTGTGGTAAGGAGCCACACATGCAAAGCTATTTATTTGTTGTGTCCCTCCCCCAATTTGCACCTGGCTGGGTTAGTGTGGAAAAACTCTGCATTTTTTACAATGTATTGTAATAGCATTGTGTAGTTTCACACACTACAAAGGGTAAAGAGTGCGAGAAAAGTGGGAGACAGGCAGGTTATTGGCGCTATGTTGAAACAGCAGGCCCAGGGAGGAGAAAGATAGAGTGAAGGCACACGTTTTATCTCTTCATTCAAAGACTCAATCATGGACACTTACTGACAGTTGTGGCTGCTTTGTGTGATGTATTGTTGTCTCTACCTTCTTGCCCTTTGTGCTGTTGTCTGTGCCCAATAATGTTTGTATCATGTTTTATGCTGCTACCATGTTGCCATGTATTGCTGCCTTAGGTCTACTCTTTATGCATTGTTGTCTCTCTTGTTATGATGTATGTTTTGTCCTATATTTATTTTTATCTCAGGCCCCCATCCCCACAGGAGGCTTTTTTTTATATAACCTTTATTTAACTAGGCAAGTCAGTTAAGAACAAATTCATATTTTCAATGACAGCCTATGAACAGTGGGTTAACTGCCTTGTTCAGGGGAAGAACAACATCTGTTAATTAACCTTGTCAGCTCGGGGATTGGACCTTGCAACCTTTCAGTTACTAGTCCAACGCTCTAACCACGCTGTTTGCCACCTTTTGCCTTTTGCTAGGCCGTCATTGTAAATAACCATGTGTTCTTAACTGGCTTGCCTAGTTTAATAAAGGTTAAATAAAAATGAATAAAAAACACAGCAGACCTTTTTGTTTAATTTTTTACTTGTTTTCATCTACACAAACACTTTTTATTACCCTTGGGTCTAGTGGACCCGAACACCACATATGTAATATAAATAAATGTGTAGGGGGGTGCACAGTGTGCATTCAATGAAAATGTGATATTTTACATGTTCTTCACAGAAAATTAGCCAAGGCCAATGAGTCACGTTGAAAAATTAATCCATAGTATAATTTTTATTTTAGTAAACATTGAAACTGGGTCCCACAGACAAAAACATCACACAAGGGTTAAATTCTCCAACTTCTATGAGGCCTGGCCACCTGTGAGCTGTCCCTCCAGCCCCATCCTCTGCTAAATTGTCCTGTAAATAATTACAGAGCATTTTCACATTAAGGAATCATACATATTAACAAACAACTGACAGCACGAATATTATATTTTTTGAAACTTTGGGGCAGGGAAGAGAAACAACATATTCGATTGGCGTGAAAGGAAAACATCCTATGCATTGCATCAATAGGGTTAACCCACTTGGTGAGAATTGTAACGTGGGTCAAGGCTACCATCCCACTTCAGGCACTAATGTAGCTAATGATGGGGCAGGGAAGCAACCCCGGGCCGCTGCTGTGCCAAGCAAACACCCTTTCCTTTACACGTGTCGTGGAAATTTCCTCTATTTACCAAATCATGGGAGCAAACCACAACACAAGTCAGAGTTAGTTATCAAAGTCCATCTTTAATTATATGAGCTTTATCACAACCCTGTGACTCTCAGGCAATTCAGTGTCTAACCATGAATTCTCTGAGAGCCCCTTCCACATTTCAAATGAGATCCTTTATAGCAAAGACACACACAGGATAAGACAGCATCGGCATAATTCATCGTTCAGCTTTGTCTCTTTTCTCAAACTCAGAACCATAAACCAACCCTCCATATCAACAGGCATATATCAAATTGTAATATAGATACAACCAACTCTAAATACAACCAATCCTATCTTGACAAGATCACAGAGACACTGACTGGCACACAGACATTGTGGAGCCAAGAGATATGTTTACACATGATGATACTTTGACCTCTCCCCTCTCTGCGGCCCATGCAACAGTATTATACAAAAATAACATTCTTGATGAGAAGTAATTTACAAACATATGATGAATATAAAACATCTCACATATGTTACCAACAAATTCTGATTCTTCCACAACACACGCCAGATTGTTGACCAATATAATATATTTAATATAGTTCTACTGCTAATCCATTAATAATTAGTTATTATTTTCAAAGTTTAATTTGTTGTGGTTAGTGTTATCTCCCATTCAATTCCCCCACTTACTCCCAGCCTATCTTATATTATATATATAGTTAATTTAAGTTGACATGTAATCATATATATATACAGTGCCTTGCGAAAGTATTCGGCCCCCTTGAACTTTGCGACCTTTAAGACAATCATGAAGTGGAATGACATTTATTGGATATTTCAAACTTTTTTAACAAATTAAAAACTGAAAAATTGGGCGTGCAAAATTATTCAGCCCCCTTAAATTAATACTTTGTAGTGCCACCTTTTGCAGCGATTACAGCTGTAAGTCACTTGGGGTATGTCTCTATCAGTTTTGCACATCGAGAGAAACAGCTCGAGCTCAGTGAGGTTGGATGGAGAGCATTTGTGAACAGCAGTTTTCAGTTCTTTCCACAGATTCTCGATTGGATTCAGGTCTGGACTTTGACTTGGCCATTCTAACACCTGGATATGTTTATTTTTGAACCATTCCATTGTAGATTTTGCTTTATGTTTTGGATCATTGTCTTGTTGGAAGACAAATCTCCGTCCCAGTCTCAGGTCTTTTGCAGACTCCATCAGGTTTTCTTCCAGAATGGTCCTGTATTTGGCTCCATCCATCTTCCCAACAATTTTAACCATCTTCCCTGTCCCTGCTGAAGAAAAGCAGGCCCAAACCATGATGCTGCCACCACCATGTTTGACAGTGGGGATGGTGTGTTCAGCTGTGTTGCTTTTACGCCAAACATAACGTTTTGCATTGTTGCCAAAAAGTTCAATTTTGGTTTCATCTGACCAGAGCACCTTCTTCCACATGTTTGGTGTGTCTCCCAGGTGGCTTGTGGCAAACTTTAAACGACACTTTTTATGGATATCTTTAAGAAATGGCTTTCTTCTTGCCACTCTTCCATAAAGGCCAGATTTGTGCAATATACAACTGATTGTTGTCCTATGGACAGAGTCTCCCACCTCAGATGTAGATCTCTGCAGTTCATCCATCAGTCATTTAGGTCAACATTGGATAATTCAGAGATCCTCACTGAACTTCTGGAGAGAGTTTGCTGCACTGAAAGTAAAGGGGCTGAATAATTTTGCACGCCCAATTTTTCAGTTTTTGATTTGTTAAAAAAGTTTGAAATATCCAATAAATGTCGTTCCACTTCATGATTGTGTCCCACTTGTTGTTGATTCTTCACAAAAAAATACAGTTTTATATCTTTATGTTTGAAGCCTGAAATGTGGCAAAAGGTCGCAAAGTTCAAGGGGGCCGAATACTTTCGCAAGGCACTGTATATATATACACATGTATGATGGCTAGAAAATTAGCTAGCTGAGGTTATCCTGCCTAGCTGGATCATCTGAAGAAGGAAAATGTTTTATTTCTACAATTTCCAAAAGCTAACCAAACAAAAGCATAATTACTTTTACGTGTTTGTACCATAATGTGCATTAGTAGCACATTTTCTAACTTATTTACATTCCTTTTTACTTACACTTGTATGTTGACTTCTCCATATTGATGTTGGTTTTATGTTTTAGATGACTTCTTAACAGCTGTACAATCATTGCAAGTTGAATTGTGGGGCATTTCCGGAGTGAACAGAATTGTACACTCGCACACCCGATCACAAATAAGGGCTGAGGGGCTTACCTTAAGGAGTTCTTGCTGTAAGGCTGTATTCCAATACGGAAGGCATTGCCCATTTAAGGAAGTTCCTTCTGTGGAATAGATGTGTCTTCTTAAGTGAAATGCTCTCCTCCCAAAAAGGCGTTACAAACTTCACTTAATACAACCTTTTTGTCACAGTCTAATATATAGCACATCTAGTACTTGTTGGTTCACCTCTAAGTTAGTGTATTGTGTGTGGATGGAGAGTGGAAAGAAGCTTGAGTGGCCTTATTGAAATAGCATTAATTCTATTTGTGTTTCAACTGCTACAGCTCGCCTCTGAGATACTGGCCATTATATCTCATCCAAACACCCTTTTAGCAAGCTCTTCTGACAGATATGGAGGTTTCAACCAGAGCTCAAACAACAGCTAGAAGAGCTCCCTAGCACCTTGACTGTTTATGCTGTTCTCCTCAGTCCCTGAGTGATGAGTGCATATCAAAAAAGTAAGCAAAGAGGCACAACAAAACAACATCAGGGAAAAGCAAAGCGCCGTCTTTAAGAGTTTCTGAATTGTTGCTTGTTGGGATAGGCCTAGATGATGAAAATAGATTGAGAGTTTTTTCCAGGGCTAAACCCAAAGCAATAAAAACTATAGCACCTGGAAACGTCTCGGGAGTCTTCTGTGCATTGGATTTCTGCCGTTTCCTCTCTCATATGTCTAATAAATTAAGGAATAAGCGGGGTTAGAGGAGTCAGATCACTCTATGCATTAGATTTGATGATTTCTTCTACTTCCAGGCCATGTTATTGCTTGGCGTCCCCCGGAGAGCAGCTCTCTGCTCGGCTAGGAGGAACTCTGATCCTCACGCGGGTGAAATTGGCGAGGCCGAGAAGGCTGCCGTGCTCGCTGGGGCAAAGGGAGAGAAAGAGCGACGCAGAGAAGGATTGAGAGAGGCTGGGAGAGACAGAGAAAGTCAGAAAGAGAGAGCGAGTTCATTCTTAATAAAGTCAGTGTGTGGATGTATTTTTGGAGCCTTGCAAGGCAGAGCGAGGAGAGGAGTGGACTGTCATCAAAAGATAAAGGGGCATGGAATGCAGGAAGCGAATGTCTGTTTTCATTAGTTACAGAGTATTATTATTTGTCTGGGTGAATTTTATATTACACATCCCACTGGGCACACACTGGTTGAATCAATGTTGTTTCCACGTCATTTCAATTAAATAACATTGAAACAACATGGAATAGACGTTGAATTGACATCTGTGCCCAGTGGGATATAAATCTCAATCGATCATAACAGAATGTTCTAGGGAAGCTATTGCTGCATCAGTCTATTAGCCGACATTGAAATGAATGCCAGTCTTGGCAGCTGGTGGTAAAAGGAATTGATGAACATTACACACAGTACTCTTCAACATCCATATGATGTGGAGGAAGATTACTTTTAACCCCATAAGAGCTGGCAGTGTCATCATAAAATCACTGGCAGTGTCACCAGCAAAACACCCCCACAACATCACACCTCCTCCTCCATGCTTCACAATGGGAACTACACATGCGGAGATCCTCCGTTCACCTACTCTGCGTCTCACAAAGACACGGCGGTTGGAGACAAAAATCTCACCTTTGGACTCATCAGGCCAAAGGACAGATTTCCACTGGTCCAATGTCCATTGCTTGTGTTTCTTGGCCCAAGCAAGTCTCTTCTTATTATTGCTGTCCTTTAGTAGTGGTTTCTTTGAAGCATGATGCCTGATTCACACAGTCTCCTCTGAACAGTTGATGTTGAGATGTGGCTGTTACTTGAACTCTGGGAAGCATTTATTTGGGCTGCAATTTCTGAGGCTGGTAACTCTAATGAACTTATCCTTTGCAGCAGAAGTAACTCAGGGTCTTCCTTTCTGATGTCGGTCCTCATGAGAGCCAGTTTCATCATAGTACTTGCAACTGCATTTGAACTAACTTTCACATTTCTTGACATTTTCTGTATTGACTGACCTTCAAGTCTTAAAGTAATGAAGGACTGTCATTTCTCTGCTTATTTGAGCTGTTCTTGCTGTAATACGGACATAGTATTTTACCAAATACGGCTATCTTCTGTATACTACCCCTACCTTGTCACAACACAACTGATTGGATCAAATGCATTAAGAAGGAAAGCAATTCCACAAATGAACTTTTAACAACGCACACCTGTTAATTGAAATGCATTGCAGGTGACTACCTCATGAAGCTGGTTGAGATAATACCAAGAGTGTGCAAACCTGGCCTCCAGGCAAAGGGTGGCAACTTTGAACATTTTTGATTTGTTTAACAATTTTTGTGTTACTACATGATTCCATATGTGTTATTTCATAGTGTTGATGTCTTCACTATTATTCTACAATGTAGAAAATAGTCAAAATAGTGAAAAACCCTGGAATGAGTAGGTGTGTCCAAACCTTTAACTGGTACTGCTCATTAAACTACTGTTCATTTAGCAGTCAATCTTACCCCCACCATATTACCATCAGACTTGTAAAGCCAATGTGGGGTGAAAGAGGGCCACAAAGTGAACACCTATTTAAGAAAAGTATTTTGTATTTTGAAAATTCAAATTGCAGCTCTCGAAGGTGTCTTGTTACAAAATACATCGGAGTGCAGTTCATGCCAGTGTAATACACAATATGAAATACTCAGTAATTAAAATATATATTTAAGATACATGTAACAGAAATACTGCCCATCGATGCTGCTAGAACAATTCAGTAAGCTTTGGTGCTTTACTATTTATATGGGTCTCAAATATATTACTCAAATGGATTAAGGAAATGCATTAACGCCACACCTACATACGAAAACACACACACGCACCCTTGCGCACAAAGACAGAGAGGAATACAAATATTTGAAATATAATTATTTCTGCTCCACCGCACAAAGTAAAAATCAATCCTCTATGATAAAAATAGGATACAGAAATGAATTAAAACTTAATGAGGTTTTCCGGGTAGAGTTTGTCTGCTATCAACCTACACAGGTCAGCACTGGAAGGAAGAATGGAGGTGGCAACATGACAATGAACAGCCTCCTTAAAATCCATCAGTTCTGACAGGTCTCTCTCTCTCTCTCTCTCTCTCTCTCTCTCTCTCTCTCTCTCTATCTATCTCTCTCTCTCTCTCTCTCTCTCTCTCTCTCTCTCTCAGCAGTATTGATCTACAGTGATCCACAGTGTCAAAAGACAAAGCTTTTCATCTGACAAGCAATAAGATGGCTTTCTCCTGCCTGGATTACTGGGACAGTTTGCTGTACCCAGCGACGAGCGTACAGCATGCAGGAAGGTAAACATAAATAACACATTAAGGCTGGGGATGAATATTGGCTAAAATGGTGGGCAACAATGACTGCTTTCCACAAAGCCTCAGGAGCCTTCCTTTCTATTGTTTGTCGGTCTCCAAGCCTTGTCTTTTAGAGCAGCACTTTCCCCCTTTAATTTCCAACCAGGCAATTTCATGGAGACGAAATCGATGCAGAGCTCTCTTAGAGATACTGGAGACACCGTGCAACGATCATGATAAATAGACATGCTGGAAGCTTTTCAATTCAGTTTCAATTTCAACTTTATTCAATCACGGCCTCAAAAAGTGAATATCTGCCCGTCTTTGTGAGCTTGAAGTATTTAAGCTTTTCCGCCTACCATTACAGTAGACTATGCTGACGATTTATGTGTACTAATATTGGATACGCCTTTACTAATGCGAGAAACCACATGACTTATGCATACTGTTACTGCATCCAGGGAGGAGAGGAGCATTGCTACAAGGCTTGTGCCTTTAATCTTAATTGATCCGTTTGAGACAATGTACTTATTGCCTTTCACCACTCTTATCCACTTTCGATCTATAGCCGTACCCTACAGCAGACACGTCTCTACCCGGGTTATTGTATATAGCTACAGTACTGTACAGTACAGTGGCAGACAGACAGCAGTGCTGGTCAACACATCAACGCAATGAATAGCACCCTGCATTCTGAGTGGGTAGTTCCACCCAGGAGAGTTTCCACTGAGGAAAATCATGCAGCAGAAACGACTTAAGTTTCACTCGTATTGATCAAGGAGCCGTACACCAAATATATGTGGCCGTAAACAAATTATTATGGTGTCACGAAGAGTTATGGATCTCTGCATGGGATTATTTTAAGGCCTTAAAAGGCTGGATGATGATTATGATCAATTGTGCTCTGCAGGATAGCTAATCTATTTTTAATTATAACGAAATGTAATGTTTAACAGGCAAATACACATTAGCTGTGGCCTTTCAAGATACTATTAAATGAAAAGAGCAAATGAAAAAGGTTGGTTTTCCTCTGGAAAAAGGGCAACAGTCTCTTAGACACCGCTCAGTCCCTTTTCTCTTTCAGCCAATCAGAGGTGAAAAGGCCAGGCCGGTGGGTGTGTGAGAGAAAGGGCCACGTCACAGCTCTTTCACAGCTAAGCACTGTTACTGAATGGATATGATGTTGTCTAATGAGATGTCCTGAACGGGACTTCAGTTGAGCAAGTAAAAACATTCTATGCAGCACCTCTAATTGTGTATCACAACAGTAATGTTGGAAATGCTTACAGACATACATTTGGTCACCAATGTCAATTTGTCTCTTTTCGATGAATGTTGCTGGTTGATATATTCTTGAGGTACAAACGGAACACTGACCTGATGAGGAATTGAACTGTGCAATGTGGGAATGTGCCGAGGAACACTAAAAACAAACAACAAATAAACAACTACGTTCTCCAGTCTGTGTTGTGCTGCCAAAGTCGTAATCTGCCTGTTATTTCCTAATTTAACAATGTGCAATGTTGGAGAGCTTAGACACAGATGGTACATTCAATAAGAGAAAAACAAAGAGTGAGAGAGAGAGTAAAAGAGAGAGAGAGCAGGAAAGATAGAAAAGAGAGAGCGAGACAGAGGGAGCGAGAGAAAGGAAGGAGGTAGTTGCTAAGCAGAGATGAAAAAAATAGTTTACAAGTTTTAAAATTACTGTTTGAATATGTAATGAATTCCCATCTTTGGTGCAAGTGTGTGTGTGTGTGTGTGTTTGTCTCTCTCTGTGTGTGTCTGTACATGTATCTTTGTCTTGGAGTGTTTGTGTGTGTGTGTATCTGTGTGTGTACATGCGCACTTACTCTAAGCATTAAATAATTTGTGATCAACACCAGAGTAAGTCTTGATATTTCCTATCTGTTGCCTTCAAGCTCTCTATGTCTCTATGCTCCAAATTTTTCCACCCAAACAGCCAGCCAAGCAACATGAAGACAGACAGACAGACAGACAGCATGCAACCAGACTTAGAGTAGAGGAATGACTTGATGATGAAGAGTTTATATTCTATTAAATCAGCAAAAAAATAAACGTCCTCTCATTGTCAACTGCGTTTATTTTTTAGCAAACTTAACATATGTAAATATGTGTATGAACATAACAAGATCCAACAACTGAGACATAAACTGAACAAGTTCCACAGACATGTGACTAACAGACATTGAAAAATGTGTCCCTGAACAAAGGGGGGTCAAACTCAAAAGTGACAGTCAGTATCTGGTGTGGCCACCAGCTGCAATAAGTACTGCAGTGCATCTCCTCCTTATGGCCTGCACAAGATTTGCTAGTTCTTGCTGTGAGATGTTACCCCACTATTCCACCAAGGCACCTGCAAGTGCCCAGACTTTTTGCCAGTCCTGCCTGATCCAGCGATGGTGGGTTTGTGCCCATAGGCGATGTTGTTGCCGGTGATGTCTGGTGAGGACCTGCCTTACAACAGGCCTACAAGCCCTTAGTCCAGCCTCTCTAAGCCTAATGCGGACAGTCTGAGCAATGATGGAGGGATTGTGCGTTCCTGGTGTAACTCAGGTTACACGTGGACTGCCACTGCGAGAACAATCAGTTGTCCGTTCTGTTTCCCTGTGGCACTGTCTTACGCGTCACACAGTAGGGACATTGCAATTTATTTAGCTGTCCACATCTGCAGTCTTCATGCCTCCTTGTAGCATGACTAAGGCATGTTCACAGAGATGAGGAGGGATCCTGGGCATCTTTCTTTTGGTGTTTTTCAGAATCAGTAGAAAGGCCTTTTTAGTGTCCTAAGTTTTCATAACTGTGACCTTAATTGCCTACCATCTGTAAGCTGTTAGTGTCTTAACGACCGTTCCACAGGTTCATGTTCATTAATTCTTTATGGTTCATTGCAGCATGGGAAACCGTGTTTAAACCCTTTACAATGAAGATCTGTGAAGTTATTTGGATATTTACGAATTATCTTTGAAAGACAGGGTCCTGAAAAAGGAAGATTAATTAATTGATTTATTTGCACTATCTTTCAAAAGTTTGGGGTCACTTAGAAATATCCTTGTTTCTGTCCTTTAAAATAACTTAATATTGATCAGAAATACAGTGTAGATATTGTTAATGTTGTGAATTACTATTGTAGCTGGAAACTGCAGATTTTTATGGAATATTTACATAGTCATACAGAGGCCCATTGTCAGCAACCATCACTCCTGTCTTCCAATGGCACGTTGAGTTAGCTAATCCAAATGCATTATTTTAAAAGGCTAATTGATCATTAGAAAACACTTTTACAATTATGTTAGCACAGCAGAAACTGTTGTCCTTATTAAAGAAGCAATAAAACGGGCCTTTGGACAAGTTGAGTATCTGGAGCATCAGCATTTGTGGGTTCGATTACAGGCTCAAATGGCCAGAAACAAAGACCTTTCTTCTGAAACTCGTCAGTCTATTCTTGTTCAGAGAAATTAAGGCTATTACATGTGAGGAATTGCCAAGAAACTGAAGATCTCGTACAACGCCGTGTACTACTCCCTTCACAAAACAGCACACAATGGCTCTAACCAGAATAGAAAGAGGAGTGGAAGGCGCCGGTGCACAACTGAGCAAGAGGACAAATACATTGGAGTGTCCAGTTTGAGAAACAGACGCCTCACAAGTCCTCAACTGGCAACTTCATTAAATAGGGTACTTTCCCTCTCATCATGTCCCCTTGCGTCGGCAAAGCAACATACCCCTAAAAGCCAACTCTTACATTCCCGAAAATGCTGTATTGTCTAATGTATTGTTTAATTGAATAAAATAAAAAACTTTTCAATTTCAATCTCTCTAAATGAAATGTGTCACAAACTCACAAAATTTCTAAATGACCCATGCGTAGTACTAGGTTCATTCTCTGATCCTTTGATTAGATGGCAGCTTGTCAGTTTGTAGCAGTATTTCTTAGAGAGGGGTAAAGATAAAGATTTTGTTCGGGCGCCAGGCAGGTATTAAAAACCTCTTTGGGCTGCAATCCCTTTAACGGGATGATATGACAACAGCCAGTGAAAGTGCAGGGCGCCAAATTCAAAACAACAGAAATCTCATAATTAAAATTCCTCAAACATACATGTATCTTATACCTTTTTAAAGGTTGTCTTGTTGTTAATCCCACCACAGTGTCCGATTTCAAATAGGCTTTACAGCGAAAGCACCACAAATGACTATGTTAGGTCACCACCAAACCACAATAAAAACAGCCATTTTCCCAGCCAAAGAGAGGAGTCACAAAAAGCACAAATAGAGATTAAATTAATCACTAACCTTTGATGATCTTCATCAGATAACACTCATAGGACTTCATATTACACAATACATGTATGTTTTGTTTGATAAAGTTCATATTTTTATTTAAAAAATCTGAGTTTACATTGGCGCATTACATTCACCAGTTCCAAAAACATCCAGTGATTTTGCACAGCCACATCGATTTAACAGAAATACTCATCATAAACGTAAATGATAATACAAGTTATACACATGGAATTATAGATATACCTGTCCTTAATGCAACCGCTGTGTCAGATTTCAAAAAAGCTTTACGGAAAAAGCAAACCATGCAATAATCTGAGACTGCGCTCAGAGCAATCAAGTCAAATTAGCTGCCATGTTGTAGTCATTCTTCATCAGAATGCATTCCCAGGAACCCCAGGCCCACAATAAATGCTTGATTTGTTCGATAATGTCCGTTATTTATGTCCAAGTAGCTACTTTTGTTAGCGCGTTTGGCTCATTCCCCTCTCATTCAGTCCCACAACACAGTAGAAGCCTCATTCAAATTTCTATAGATGGTTGACATCTAGTGGAAGCCCTAGGAAGTGAATCTTCATTCATATCCCAAGGGGATTTCAATAGGGAATGGGTTGAATATACACCAACCTCAGATTTCTCACTTCCTGTTTGGATTTGTTCTCAGGTTTTTGCCTGCCATATGACTTCTGTTATACTCACAGACATCATTCAAACAGTTTTAGAAACTTCAGAGTGTTTTCTATCCAAAACTTATAATAATATGCATATATTAGCAACTGAGACTGAGGAGCAGGCCATTTACTCTGGGCACCTCTGGGCACCTTTCATCCAAGCTACTCAATAGTGCCCCTGCAGCCAGAATACGTTTTTAACCATGCCGAAAGGAAAAGAGTATAATAGAGAGAGTACCACTACCAGACCCACACACATCAGCAGAAGAGACTGCCTAGAGTGTAGCCTGTTTAGCAAATAGCCAGTGGAGAGAAAAGAGAATACAAACCATATAAAACCCACGTCACAGCACAGGGGTAATCCCACCAATAATACCTCATACAATAATAATAATACTAATAATGGCAGAGCAATTGAACGGCAACTTGATAGAAACAATGTGCAAGAAAGAACCCAGTCATCAACAGATGATTTGCAATAATTTGTATTACCTGCCAGTGGAGGAGGGCAGAGGGTATGAATGTGGGGGGTGTTCATAGACAAAACAAAGGCCTTAAAATGTCCACAATCTTCTCGGCCATGCTGCAAAAGCTTTGATTGGTTGGGAAATAATTCATCATAATTAGCATATATGTCTATGCAAGGAAGTGAGGAGCACAAGCCTCATATGTTTTGTATTGACGTCAATGTACCCAGAGGAGGACGGGAGCTAGCTGTCCTCCGGCTACACCATGGTGCTACTCTACAGAGTGTCGCTGAAGCTACTGTAGACCTTCAGTACAAAACAGTGTGTTTTAATCAGTTATTTGGTGATGTGAATATATTTTGTATAGTTTCATCCATAAAGGATAACTTTGTTAATGTTTCATTATTTTGTATTTTTCTGAAATTCACTGAGTAGGATGGACCTCCCCTTCCTCTTCTGAGGAGCCTACACTGACACATAGAGACACATTCACACACACAACCCATTTCAGTCAGTGCAGTAGGTGAGAGTGATGGAGTGCTGCAACAATGTCTACAGTTTCTTGGATAGCCTATAATCTGGAGGTGATCCAACTGCCTCCCAAATAGCACCATGTTCCCTATGTGCCATTGGTCAAAAGTAGAGTCCTCCATGGGGATTGGGGGCCATTTGAGTCCAAGATTGTCATAGTGGCATGTAGGAGGCTTCAAACTGGCATCCTATTCACATTGTACACATTGTACAGCTACTTTCAAAACAGAACAAATCATTTTCACAAGTCATAATATCTGATAGAGTCATGAAAGGCCATTGGTGACTCGTCTTTAAAGTGTTATGTTATTGATGGTTATAATTAAACAGCCATTATAAAGGTAATCTTAATTAAAAGGTAAACATGTCAATTACGCTAAAATGTGGTGCTTTTGTGTTTTGCACCTGCAGTTGTACTGCACCTGTGAAGTAATTAAGACGCTATTGTCATCCCCCTGGCACAGATACATGTCACTCAGTATTTTAGTGTGATTTCCCTGAAGGGTAGTTTTCTACTCAGTATAAGCCACTTGAGTTCACTTGTAATGAATGTGTCAATATCTCTCTTTAGAGGAGACTCACACTGGAGCTGTAAACTAGATGTTTTTAAGGTTTTTAATTATACTAAACAAAAATATAAAAGCAACACGCAACAATTTCAACGATTTTACTGAGTTACAGTTCATATAAGGAAATCATTCATTTGAAATACATTTGTTAGGCCCTAATCTATGGATTTCACATGACTGGGCAGAGGAGCAGCCATTGGTGGGCCTGGGAGGGTAATTGGCTTCACATGACTGGGCAGGGGCGCAGCCATGGGTAGGCCAGGCCCAACCACTGGGGAGCCAGGCCCAGGCAATCAGAATGCGTTTTTTTACCCACTAAAAGGCTGCATTACAGACAGAAATACCCAGTTTCATCAGCTGTTTGGGTGGCTTGTCTCAGATGACCTCGCATGTGAAGAAGCCAGATATGGAGGTCATGGGTTGGCTTGGTTACACATGGTCTGCGGTTGTGAGGCCGGTTGGACGTACTGTCAAATTCTCTAAAACGAAGTTGGAGATGGCTTATGGTAGAGAAATTAACATTAAATTCTCTGGCAAAAGCTCTGGTGGATATTCCTGCAGTCAGCATGCCAATAGCCAATTGCAATTGCAATTCTCAAAACTTGAGACATCGGTGGCATTGTGTTGTGTGACACATTTTCTAGTGGCCTTTTATTGTCTCTGCACAAGGTGCACCTGTGTAATGATCATGCTGTTTAATAAGCTTCTTGATATGCCACACCTGTCAGGTGGATGGATTACCTTGGCAAAGGAGAAAACAAATTTGTGATGAAATATGGGACCAACAGTTTGTATGTTGCGTTTATATTTCTGTTCGGTAAATTTAGGAAATGCTGGGAAGTTATCTGTTTTCAGTTTTTTTTGCATGTCACACTATTTTGTCTCTGTCTGTCTGTAAGGGGGTGCGTAACTGGTGGCAGTGAGGTCAGACGCAGGAGAGCAGAACTCGGTAATAGCCGGAGCAGATTACTTTCATAACCAATGGCATAAAGAATTAACCAACAAGGGTACAAAACCCGACGCGCACCAGTAACCATGTGCACAAGCACTTACAAACAACAATAACACACAAAGACATGGGGGTAACAGAGGGTTAAATACATAACACTTAATGAGGGAAATGTGAACCAGGTGTGTAGAAAAACAAGACAAAACAAATGGAAAATGAAAAGTGGATCGACAATGGCTAGAAGACTGGCGACGCCGACTGCCGAACGCAGCCAGAACAAGGAGAGGAACCGATGTCGGTGCAAGTCGTGACACTGCCTTTGTTTCTGTATTTCTCTCACTGTCTCTTTATTGTATTCCCATCCTAATCCAATACTCCCTATCCGATACTGCCCATCCAATACTCCCAATCTAATACTATCTATTCAATACTCCCTATCCAATACTCCCTATCCAATACTCCCTATCCAATACTGCCTATCAAATACTCCCAATCGAATACTCCCTATTCAATACTCCGTATCCAATCCTCCCTATCCAATACTCCCAATCTAATACTCCCAATCCAATACTCACTATCCAATACTCCCTCCCCAATACTCCCAATCTAATACTCCCAATCCAATACTCCCTATCCAATACTCCCAATCTAATACTCCCTATCCAATACTGCCTATCAAATACTCCCAATCTAATACTCCCAATCTAATACTCCCAATCCAATACTCCTTATCCAATACTCCCAATCTAATACTCCCTATCCAATACTGCCTATCAAATACTCCCAATCTAATACTCCCTATTCAATACTCCCTATCCAATCCTCCCTATCCAATACTCCCAATCTAATACTCCCAATCCAATACTCCCTATCCAATACTCCCTATCCAATAGTCCTTATCCAATACTCCCATTCCAATACTCCTAATCCAATACTCCCTATCCAATACTCCCAATCCAATACTCCATATCCAAATCTGTCACTCATGAACAGCTTTTGTCCTTCATATAAATCTGAAGCTGAAGTGGGCAACTCATACCCCTGAACATTTTGAAATCAAAGGCTATTACTTTTCATTGACATTACAACTCATGCATTAAACATGCCAGAAAATAAGCTGAAATGTTAAAGTATACACAATAGTTTTTTTAAAATCCCATTAAATGGTAAAATGCAGTGCAATATATATTTGTATATCCTCCTTCAAGGATATGTGTGAGAGTGACAGTCAAGAATATGTGTGTGTTCTTGAGTGGGTTTGGTTTATTTCCTATTCCTAGTTATATGACCCAAAAGTAGTTTTTGTCTTGGTCCGTTTCCCATAGGGCCAATGTCCCCCTTCTAGAGGTCATGTATTTCCTTGACCCCTGGGAGTTCCCAGCCTTTCATTCTTTCCAATAATCTAATTAACACCACTGGCTAATTAGGGAAATAGTTCGAATGCAGCCATGAAAAGGCACCCATCTTGTTAAACATGTCTGAGGGGGGACAAGAGGAAATGGAAATCAATGTGGCCACTGAAGAAATCCTATGATCACCCACACTCCTCTTCTTATTTCTCTGTCTGACATGGACCAGCCTGATTTGGCAACAGTCTGTATCCCCCTCCCACTTTCCACCAACGCTTCTGCATTCTTCTCACAGTCCTTACACACCCTCCCTCAACATCTCTGGCTCAGCACTAAACTCAAAGGGGGGGTTATACAATAAAAAATTGTGTGGCGTGATGGGGGAAGAGTAGTGACGTGGGGCGTGATGGGAGAGTGGGGACGTGGGGTGTGATGGGAGAGTGGGGACGTGGGGCGTGATGGGAGAGTGGTGACGTGGGGCGTGGTGGGAGAGGTGGGACGTGGGGCGTGGTGGGAGAGGTGGGACGTGGGGCGTGGTGGGAGAGTGGGGACGTGGGGCGTGATGGGAGAGTGGGAACGTGGGGCGTGATGGGAGAGTGGGAACGTGCGGCGTGATGGGAGAGTGGTGACGTGGGGCGTGATGGGAGAGTGGGAACGTGGGGCGTGATGGGAGAGTGGGAACGTGGGGCGTGATGGGAGAGTGGGGACATGTGACGGATGATAGGGTGACAGTGAACAGATGTGCGGACTGATGGATGGCAGGGACATTAAAAGTGAAAGAGGCAGTGCACAGTCAGAATGCAGCATTGCAGGGGGCTCCGGGTCTGTGAGATGCCATGCAGGAGCTGGTAGATGCTACAGCAGCAAGGCGTCTCTCTACAGAGTCAGTCCCTACAGGTTCAGAAAAGCTCCACAAGGCTATGCACAAATTCTGCAGGCACGGGTCAGAGTGTGTGTGCGCGTTTTTGTGTGTCGTTTGCCTCCTGCCATCTGGAGAGGAAAATGCTAACTTCCATACAGATCACCTGCCTCATAATCACCCCATCAGTCAAAGTCCCAGAGCACAAACATTGTGTCTGAACCTGAAATATTCAACAATATGATGGGCTAACGATAACATCTCCTCTGATCTACACATGAATCACGCAAGGCTAGCGCCTGTCTATTTAACGGTCTACCTCGATGGTCGTATAATGCATACAGAAGTGATTTCTTGGTGCTATAGAGAGATTTCTCTGGCACTTATCCAATATAGGTTGGTTTACCAGTAAGGATATGCACATTTAGTTTTCCTCCAGAGGGTATGCACAAAGTGAAATTTACATAAGATTCATAGCAGAGCATTTCCTTACGCCCAATTGATGTATTAGATGGTTTATTCAGAGTGAAGCACAGTCTTGTTCTTTCGAAAAGAACGTGTACTGGCAATAGAAGGCAAGGAACGCCAGAACAGCGAGCGATGCTATAATGCCCAATAAAAACCTGAAAACCACGCAGTCTAATACCTTACATTCTCCAGAAACCACTATTGTTATCCCATCTTCTTCACAAGCTTAATCTACATGTGCACATTTAATTTTAAGCTCACTAGTTAAGCCTATAGAACAATCACAATTACAATCGGTCACAACACCAAAGGAAATGATCTGTATTTCACATTTTTTTATAGTATAGTATAGTGTATAAAGGTATGCTTAATGTTTGAGCAGTATCACAATAGCCGACATCTTCATCCTCCACTGCTTCTGTCTAAGTCAGTAAAGCGTTGTAGTAGAAGGTGAAAGTGCTGCTGTCGACGGGAGAGAAGAAGTGATGCCTGACGTTGGCGATAATCAGTCCGTTGGAACATTGAAGGCAACCGTCGGTTCTGTTGTTATATTAGCCTTGAGCACCACCGCCTACGTGGGCCTAATAGTGCCTGTGCTGTTTTGTCTCCTCTAATGAGCTGAATGAGATGAGGAGAGGATGAGGGTAGCGGATGAGGGCTAGTGTGAGAGGTGAGTTAGGGTTGGGACGAGGGGAATTGCGTCTGCAGCTAATCAATTAGGCAGGGAGCCGTCACGTTCTGACTAAACTCCTACGTGGCTCAGTTCACTGGTCTTTGCAGAGTAGGGAAACTCACTGTCGACTAGCACTAACAGGAAGAGAAAGACAGAGGATTTGGAGGCCCTTCCTGGCTGTAGGCCTTATCTTCACCTTTGAGCATATCTCTACTGATGGGAGGAGAGCCATGTTTGATGCACACAAACAAATCAATACTACAGTGTGTGTGAAGTATTGAGATTTTCTTTGGCAGACTAACAATAACAACGTCAAGCCCAGATTGGAAACTAAACCATTCCCCTCTAGTTATTCCCTTCCTACCAAAAAAATGACCTTCCTTCCTGCTTCCTACCTTCCTACTTTCCTACCTTCCCACCTTCTTCATACCTTCTTCCTACCTTTCTACCACTTCCTACTTTCCTACCTTCATATGCACCATGTTATCAAGTTTTCATCTACTGTTACCTGAATCGGCTATACAGTACATTCAGAATACAGTAGATTTCCGAAAGACAACTAAACCAAGGCAATTATGTCAACCCTGTTCTAAAGTTCAAATGCATTGCAGAGAGCACTCTGCCAACAACATGAGGTGGAAACTGATCTGCACTTCCTAACCTCCTGCCAAATGTATGTAGAGACACATACTTCCCTCAGTTTACACAGACCCACAAATCATTTGAAAACAAATCCAATGTTGATAAACTCCCATATCTATTGGGTGAAATACCACAGTAACAGCAGCAAGATTTGTGACCTGTTGCCACAAGAAAAGGGCAACCAATGAAGAACAAACACCATTGTAAATACAATCTAAATATATACTTATTTAACTTCCGTTTTGTACTTTAACTATTTGCACATCATTATAACACTCTATATAGATATAATATAACATTTTAATTGTCTTTATCATTTTGTTACTTTTGTGATTGTAATGTTTACTGTACATGTTTTATTGCTGGGGTGGCAGGTAGCCTAGTGGTTAGAGTGTTGGGCCAATAACCGAGAGGTTGCCTGGACTGAATTCCTGAGCTGACAAGGTAAAAATCTTTCGTTCTGCCCCTGAACAAGGCGGTTAACCCACAGTTCCCCGGTATGCTGTCGTTGTAAATAAGAATTTGTTCTGGTAAAAAATAAAAAAAAAATATTTTGCTTTTGTTTATGATCTATTTCACTTGCTTTGGCAATGTAAACATATGTTTCCCATGCCAATAAAGCCCCTTAAATCGAAATTGAATTGAGAGAGAAAAAGAGAGAGAGAGAGAGAGAGAGAGAGAGAGAGAGAGAACACCCTCCTCCTACTCAGGTCTCCTTTGTTCTTTGTCGGTTAGTTACACATTATGTCTTAAAGTCTTTCCCTCTCTGTTTTTCTCTACCTCTCCCTCGCTCCCTCTCTCTCTGAAAGGAGTGCTATCTCTGGGGAAACAGCACAAAACAGAACAAAAGTCTCTCCTCTCGCCCAGCCACTTTATCCGCAGGCGCTTTGCTTTTTAACATGGGGGAACAAAAAGTCAATGCATTTTTTAAGTGTCCGTCAATTCATGTTTTTTTTTTAAAAATTGGCTGCCTGGTGTGAGTCGGGATTAGCTAGTTTGTGTTGTGGAGAGAAAGACTCATGGAGAAAAGACATTTGAATGGAGTCATCATGGCCTGTTGTTTGTGAAACTGCCACAATTTTCTGCTATCCTTTTCATATCAGAGTAGGTCTCTTCATCTTGAGCCTCTGAATACTGGACAAAACACAGTAGCCTTTCAAATCTCTCTAACGGGGCTTCGGAATTCCAGAACATTAGTCTATTTATTTTTCTAAATGAAGGATAACTGCAGAAGGAGGTAGAGGGAGAGACAATCACCCAACCAGACACTGAAATTAAATCGATGATATCCACTTCATTCTGTAGTAATCTTCAACATGTTTCGTCGTCACATTGATTCCATTTTATATAATGGCGCCAGAGGGGATGGCTGCCGTTTTACGAGCTCCTAAACAACTGTGCTATTTTGTTAGTTTTTTTGCGATGTTTGTAAGAAATTTTGTACATAATGTTGCTGCTACCATCTCTTACGACCACAAAGAGCTTCTGGATATCAGAACAGCGATTACTCACCTCGAACTGGACGGAGATTTTTTCTTTAATGAGTCCGATGCAAAGGATATACTGCTTTGTCAAGACAAGACCCAAATCCACGTAATCAGCGTGAAGAAAAGACAGAGGAAAAGGGGGAGGAGGGCAGGGTGCCTTGTAAGAATTTGCAGACTAGAAGGTAAACCACCAATTCCCTCCGTGTTATTGGCCAAAGTGCAATCATTGGAAAACAAACTTGACGATCTAGTATTAAGACTATCCTACCAACAGGATATTAAAAACTGTAATATGTTATGTTTCATTGAGATGTGGCTGAATGACAACACAGATAAAATAGAGCTGGCTGGCAGGAAAGAGCAGCTACGTCTTGGAAGACGTGTGTACGTTAGTCTAATATTAAAGAAGTCTTGAGGTATTACGCGCCTGAGGTAGAATAACTCATGATAAGCTGTAGACCACACTATATACCAAGAGAGTTCTCATCTATATTATTCGTGGCTGTCTATTTACCACCACAAATCTGATGCTGGCACTAAGACCACACTCAGCGAGCTGTGTAAGGCCATAAGCAAACAAGAAAATGGTCATCCAGAAATGGCTCTGCTAGTGGCCGGGGACTTTAATGCAGGCAAAATTAAATCCATTTTACCTAATTTCTACCAGCATGTCACTTGTGCAACCAGAGGAAAAATAACTCTAGACCACCTTTACTCCACAGACAGAGACGTATACAAAGCACTCCCTAGCACTCCATTTGGCAAACCTGACCATAATTCTTTCTTCCTGATTCCTGCTTACAAGCAAAAACTAAAGCAGGAAGTACCAGTGACTCGCTTAATACGGAAGTGGTCAGATGACACGGATGCTACGCTACAGGACTGTTTTACTAGTACAGACTGGAATATGTTCTGGGATTCATCCAATGGCATTGAGGAGTATAACACATTAGTCATCGGCTTCATCAATAAGTGCATCAACGATGTCGTCACCACAGTGACCATACATATATTTCCCAACCAGAAGCCATGGATTACAGGCAACTTCCGCACCGAGCTAAAGGATAGAGCTGCCGCTTTCAAGGAGCAGGACACTAATCCGGACGCTTATAAGAAATCCCGCTATGCCCTCAGACGAACCATCAAACAGACATAGCGTCAATACAGGACTAAGATTTAATTCTATTACAACAGCTCTGACGCTCGTCAGATGTGGCAGAGCTTGAAAAATATTACAGACTACAAAAGGAAACCCAGCTGTGAGCTGTCCAGTGTTGTGAGCCTACCAAATGAGCTAAATGCCTTTTTGTGCACGCTTCGACGGTACCAACACTGAAGCATGCATGACAGCGCCAGCTGTTCTGGACGACACTCTGTCGTATCGTCCGGCGCTTGGTTTTTAGCTGCGCTAACATAATCGCAAAAGGGTTTTCTAATGATCAATTAGCCTTTTCAGATTATAAACTTAGATTAGCTAACACAACATGCCATTGGAACACAGGAGTGATAGATGCTGATAATGGGGCTATGTACACCTATGTAGATATTCCATTAAAAAAACAGTTGTTTCCAGCTACAATAGTCATTTACAACATTAACAATGTCTACACTGTATTTCGGATCAATTTGATGTTATTTTAATGGACAAAAAAATGTGCTTTTCTTTCAAAAACAAGGACATTTCTAAGTGACCCCAAACTTTTGAACGGTCGTGTATATATACTAGGCAGTGTCAGAGGAAGACCCAGAGGTAGATCCAGAGGAAGACCCAGAGGAATGCCAGTCACCCAAGTCATAGACTGTTCTCTCCGCTACCGCACAGCAAGCGGTACCGGAGCCCCAAGTCTAGGACCAAAAGGCTCCTTAACAGCTTTTACACCCAAGCCATAATACTGCTGAACAATTAATCAAATGACCACCCAGACTATTTACATCTGAGTCCCCCCTCCCCCTTTGTTTTTACACCGCTGCTACTCGCTGTTTATTATCTATAGAATAGTCACACATTGACTCGGTACAGGTATCCCCTGTATATAGCCTCGTTATTGTTTATTCATTTTCTTGTGTTACTTTTTTATTTCATTTTACTTCATTTCTTTTATTATTATTTTTATTTCACAGTATTTAGTAAATATTTGCTTAACTCTATTGAACTGCATTTCACGGTAAGGTCTACTACACCTGTTGTATTCGGCACATGTAACAAAAAACATTTGATTTGATTTGATTCTGTTCTCCACCTCGTCTACCTACAAACACACAGCTGCTCTGTTAGCCTATAATTCCCTGGGTGTTTACCTGGGTGTTTACTCAGTAGTCTCCTGATGATCTGTCTTCCCAATATGAGTTCCTTATCGCTCGGTAAGAAGCTTTGCTGTCTTTTCCTCTCGTATTGTATCTCCCACCGTTATCGTGTATTCTGGGAGCTGTCAGGTGTTTGTAAAATACCATTATGTAAATCAAGGCTGTGTTGTGTTCCTTGCCTGATTTAGGACGCTGGGGTGATTTAACAGAGAAAGGGCGAAGAAGAGAGAGACAGAGAGAGAGAGAGAGGGAGAGACAGACGATAGAGTGTGAGAGAGAGAGCAGTCCCTCAGTGGTCCCCCCTGTCTCTTTCCATGGGTTTCCTGTGATTTAAAAAAAAGGTTTACCTATCTGCTTCAATAAAAACATATATCTGGTACATGTCAGATAAAAACTATCACAACAACGCTGACTGCTATAGACATTATTATCAACCCCAATTTCGTTTGCTCACTTTTGTCTATTATATATTTCACTTGCTTGGCAACTTCTTAGGGATATGTTGTCCATGCCAATAAAGCCCTTTGAATGGAATTGAATTGAATTGTGACTGTTTGGGGATCTCCCTTTACCAACCAACGATAGGATGCTGTAAGGATAATCTTTTTTATTCTTAGTAATTTTTGAATGTCAATGTCAGTCTGAATCAGTATCTCTGCTATCATGGACAACATACAAATATACTTTCCCAATGTTTCCATTCACTTTGATCTGAGTGCACAATCTGTTTTCATCCGGTCTCCCCTAAATGTGTTTGAAATTAATATTTCCCGTTGCTTTGATGCAGCCAGCCTGTGTTCAATAGCAGCAGCCATTGTTATAGCTATGGCATTGCTTTACTCCTACCACTCAAAGCTTCCACCATCCTCTTATGCAGCTAATCATTTATAGCGGGAAAACCCCTCCTTGACTTATACCCCTCCACCCCCCCGCCATCCCCTGTTTCATTTCAATTAGATGTCTGTATGCCTCTGTGTTATTTAAAGGCCTGTATATTTTAGTCTGTTTAAGTATTACATGAAATTCCCTGTAAAAGCATCAATTTATACTAGGCCCTACCACTCACTCAAACATGCACCCTCATATGGTCGGACAGCTACACAAACAGAGAGAGAGACACAGAGAGAGAGAGAGAGAGAGAAAGTGAGAGAGAGCCAGAGAGACAGAGATATAGAGAGACAGCCAGAGAGACAGAGATATAGAGAGACAGACAGAGACACAGAGAGACAGATAGAGAGAGAGAGAGAGAGACAGAGAGAGAGACAGACAGACAGACAGACAGACAGACAGACAGACAGACAGAGACAGAGCGAGACAGAGAGAGACAGTCAGAGAGAGAGAGAGAGACAATGACAGCACCGTCAACAAAAACGGAAGGGATCTGTTGCAGCTCTGTAGAAGCCTGGGTCTGTACTTTGTCAATGGTAGGTTACAGGGGGACATTTTGAGGAGATTCACCTACTGCTCACCTCTTGGCCACACTACAGTAGACTATGTGATTACAAACATTGACCCTTTCTCTCTCAGCTAATTCACTGTCAAGCCACTAACACTTCTGTCTGATCACAGCCAAATGACGTTGTTCCTCAAAAGAACAGACATGGAAACAACCAAACATTCACAGCCCAGTAAGCTGTACAACATCAGAAATTCATACAGATGGGCCCAAAACAGCACAGACGAATACCAGAAAGCAACCTGTAACCAAAATATCCAAACACTCTTAGATAACTTTCTGGATACCACATTCACTCACAGTAAAGAAGGTATCAATCTAGAAGTAAAACACATCAACTCTATATTCAGGCAAACAGCAAAAGAAGCACAATTCAAATTTATAAAAAACAAAACAGACCACAGATGACATGATTTGATGCAGATTGTAAAATTGTAAGGAAAAAACTTAGAACACTATCCAACCAAAAGCAGAGACCCAACTAATGGTGAATTACACCTTCATTACTGTGAGACTTTAAAACTCTATAAACGTACACTCAGAACCAAAAAAAAGCACAGTACAACAGCAAGCAGCTGACACTAATTGAGGAGCCCATAAACACAAACTTCTGGAAAAATTTGGAAAAATAATAATAATTGAATAACAAGAGGAATTAGCGATACAAAATGGTGACATGTAGACAACCCATTTTGAAACACTGTACAACACTGTTAAAATTGACACAAATGCAGAACAACGCCACATTCATGAGAAGTTGAATGGATTAGAAAAAGCTATAAAGGACAGTCAAAATCCATTGAACTCCCCAATTACTGACTAGGAGCTCTATAAGAAACTAAACAATTACTGACCAGGAGCTCTATAAGAAACTTCAGGCCCTCAAATTTAAAAAAACATGCAGACCTGATGGCATCCTAAATGAGATGCTCAAACTCACTAGTGCAAAATTTCTATTGGCTATATTAAAACTGTTTAATTTGATCCTGAGTGTAGGTTATTTCCCTGACATCTGGAATCAAGGACTCATCACCCCAATCCTTAAGAACGGAGACAAATTTGACTCTAACAATTACAGAGGCATTTGTGTGAACAGTAA